>NW_016158234.1:96791-138807 GCF_001687245.7 Rhagoletis zephyria | reverse complement strand
CAATATTTCGAAATTGAAGGACGCTAATTTACTCAAAATTGATACACCCCGGCTTACCATCTAGCGGAAGGTTTCGGAAAGGTGAAAAAACATATATTTAATACTTGCGCCGGGTATTTAATGTTCGGCTTCGCCCGAACTTAGACTTTCTTACTTGTTTGCACTTAAGATATTTCATGGCACACATGTCACCTGCAGAGGCAGTTGAAGTGGCATTAATGTTAAGGGGTATTTTATTTCAGATATGCATACCGCCGACGAAATGACGATTCTCTAAAAGTCATAAAGTTTTAGTATAAAACTGAAAAACTTTTGTGACGAAATCAGCATTATATAGTTTCTCGCATTTTTAATTAAGTAAACTTTGCGATCCGTACTTAAGTACGTACACTGCTATGAGCATGAAAGGAGGTCAGCTACTTATAGCCAAGCCATAGCAAGAAGCTGCTCAAATGGTTCACAACGACCTCTGACAAGGCAATAACTTTTTTATCTCTGAAGAAGGTACCAGACCCAAAAAGCCCGCTTCCTTAATGAAACCTAAAGGCCTTGGTACGAAGGGTTAGGCATTGGAGCTTTAAAATTAATTGATCTTTGTCGGGCCAAGGCCGAGTGATCACAGTGCATGTGAAATCGTAATCGGTTGTGACCAGTTAGGTACCCACAGAGAAGTCCGATTTCATTTCAATTTTATAGAAAATATTCTCTCAAAAGATAACCGAAGACCGCGGCCCTCCTATGGTCATATTCTACCTTTCCCTGGTACTTACTGCGTTCAGAGTGTACCCAGTCAGGAATTACGGCTCTCAAAGGTCATGGTTTCGGTACAAACACAATTAAAAATCCTTCGTCAACAACATCATTGCCGTTGATTCCACAGTAGCCTAATATCCAGCACGGTGTTACCGTATTTTTATAATACAAAATTTTAAACCGTGTAAAATAATCTTTAACAAGACAAAAGTCTTTCGTAAGACAATTGTAAATTCTATCAACTATCCTGAAAGCTGTTTAATGTTTTTTGAAAGACTAATTGAAAGATCTGCTAACGAGAAGGTCTCAGCATTATGCTGTTCGCCTTTTAGCGATCATTTTTTTATTTTAAATAAATTAAATTAATTAAAAATTAAAAGATAATAAGAAAGTAAAAATAACGGAATAATGATTAAAAATATTTTTAAAGCTCAAATTTAATTAAAAAAGTTAATTTTTTTAGCAATGTTATTATGCTTTGTACTACGATTTGTTTCTTAGGAAAAATTAAAACAATGAAATCTGAAAATTAAATTTGAAACAAAAACTAAATCAAAAAAGGATTAAATAGTACTTAAAAATGATATAGAATTAAAAAATATATACATTTTTTATTTTTGTAAAAATTAAAGAAAAATTATATTAGAAAAAGACAAAAAAATAAAATGAGATCCTAAAAATTATATGCGATAAAACATACAATTGTCTTCCTAAAACAAAAAGATCTAAAACCAAAAAGAAAATTAAGTTGAAAAAATAAAAAATAACAGTTTATTAAAAAAAAGGAAATTAATAAAATACATTTCTAAAAATTTAATGAAATAAAAATAATATAAATCTTTTTAAACAATAAAATCTTAAAAAAAAAACAAAAAGTTTCTCAAAATTAAATGAAATTAATAAAATATATTTTTTTCTTTTTATGACAATGGAATCTAATAACTAAAACCATATTAAATTAAAAAAAAAAAATTATAAAAAAAATACGCTGCCTTGACCTGTAACTAGTGGTGTTCCGATAACAGTACTTAGAATCATATACTCGAGTACCTCTACCAAGTACCGATTACTTTTTGTACTTCGATACTCGTGTACAAATAATTCATGGGTATCGAGTACAAAGTGCAAGTATTTACTTGTTTGCGAATTTGGCAAAATCAACTGAAAATAGGTCTGCGTTGTAGTTTTTGAAAAAAAAAACTATTCAAGATATTAACCACTTGATTTTGCTAGGGTTAAAACTAAAAGAGCGCACAAAAGTGGAGAACACAAGTCGTAGCTACGGGCCACAGCTTCTAATCTGTTATTTTCATTATCTAAACGCCTAGTCGATGATTTCTTAGAAAGCGGCAGCGACATCATGAATTTGTATGAATTAAAAAAAAAAAATAGAAATAGATATAATCTGGCCACAACTACAGTCGTCGCGTAGCCCTGTCGTCGTTAAAAAAATTATCTACATAAGAATATGTGGAAAAATAATTTGACAGCTGTGGTCCATAGCTCGTCGTTTTCATTGTGTTCGGGCTATAAGGCATGAACTCTTATTTCCCACAAAAAAATCACCTTTCTCCACTGTGTGTTGTTCTATTGTTAACGGTCCTGGAACTAAAATGTCTCGTCTGAGTACTTTCGAGTACAAGTAAAATCGAGTATTCCCTAGCTATATACTTTGAGTAGCATCGAGTATTCTATTGGATACTTAATGAGTACAGGCTTCTGCGAGATGCATGCTTTTTACATATTTCGAACTCTTTTTCGCGAAATGAAAAATGAAATCGGTGGTTTTTGCTCTTTAAATAAAGAATATTTCTAACAGCCGGTTTCATCAGCAATTTAAATGAAAAATTATTTTTTTATTTTCTGTCAATTTCCATATAAGATTCATAAAATTAAAATCATTTTTCACTTACATAAATTACTTTCGTGAAATTTGCTGTAAATAAAAAACATTTAGATAATAAATTAATATTTAAAGAATCTGTATTCGGAAAAGATGTTTTCATAAAACTGTTATTTTAGCATACTTTTGTTAAATTTTGTTGTCTACACTGCAGGTCACCCATCTTCTCCTCTGTTTGCCTTGCAATACAAAGAGTACTTGGGTTGATTAAATAAAACTGAACCTACATACCTACATACTTAATTTAATTTTATTTATATATATATATCATTCCATTCCTTATTAACTTCAACTTCTTCTTCTTTTCATGCAATACAAACATCTTCGACCAACACGTCAGTGACCTGCTGAAGAAGCTATCTGTTAAGGCTGGCTTAATTGGTTGTTTCCGCGGCCTAGTCGTCAACGGTGAAATACTCGACATTTACAGCTATATGTCCGTACATCTTTCGGAGATAATTAAGGATTGCAAACCATCTTGTGTGCCATCACCGTGTAAAAATGGCGCGCAATGTAAGGAATTGTGGAGCACATTCCAGTGTGTGTGCAGCAATCCTTGGGCGCATATTGGCGAGTTTTGCGAGACAAGTAAGCGCCAAAACAAACTTACATATACATACACTCACTTACATACATAAATACACAAATTATAAAAAAAATTGCATAACTTTAGCATTCACTTGAAGTATGTATTCAATCTTCTCTCCCCTACTTGCAGATATCAACGAGAAGGCACTCACTTTCATTACACGTGAATCATTTTTGATGCGCAATTACTTAAGTACACCGGCTGCGACGCCACCCTTCCTACCCGCCGCCTACTCCATCTATGGCATCAATGAGGAGCGTGATATTATCAAAGGCATTCTAACCGAGAATATCCTTATCAATTTGCGCACCTACGATACGAATGCTCTCGTTCTCTATGCAAATGATCATTACAACAATTTCGTGCATTTATATGTGAGCGCTGGACGTGAAATAGTTTTCCTCTATAATTATGGTGATGAAATTGTTAATTTGACTATCGTTGATGAAACGGTGAGCAGTTTGAATAGCATTCAAGTGGCCATTGAACGAGAGGAGCATCGCACAACCATGCATGTGAACGAACAGAGCGTAAGTGTGGAGCGAGGCATGATGCTATTGGATGAGTATAGCAATAAGCCATGGATAAATCCAGAGAAAGGTATGTACTAGTTGTTGTATTCCTAGATTTCAATAGTATGCGGTATATTGAACCTAAAACAACATTTATTTGCATTTTATTCATTATCCTGAAATTTTATTGACCATTAATATGATTCTCGCCTTCGGCATTTTATATCGAATGATAAACTCGGTCTTTTTAAAGAACCTTTGTGAATTTTCACTTAACCTACGTAAGAGTATGTTTGTAAGTCGGAAGGTAGTCAGTTTTCCGGCCCTATCTTAATTTTGTTAAGGATTTTCAAATGCAGCCAAGATCTTCTTAGGCTAGTTTCTTAAGTCCAGACACAAACGACGGAAGTAATTGCCTCTGTCAGGTTTTTGAAGGGAAACCTTCTTTCCCCCGTTTGGGTGTAAACGCAAACATCAATTTGAAGATGAAGATGAAGATGAAGATGAAGATGAAGATTGTTCTTGTTTAGAATTTCCTTTCGCCTACTTACCATAACACCTTCACAAGTGCAAGAGGCACTTCTCAAACGATGTATGAAAAAATGGTTAAAATCCGCAGTTGTTGCCATTTTATGGGTGTTCTAAGGGGCATCCGCTAATGAGCCAAAGCGACCGTAGTTCTAGACTCTCGACAAAGCTATTACATCGTAAAATTCTCAAAACTGACCCCACCGACTTAATATTTTACAAAAAATCGCAAAGAGAGATTTTTAAATAATTTCAAAATTTTATACAGTAATATCGCATAACTCTTCCACCTCCTTCAAAATCTACTACCTTACAACACTGTTTTTGATTATAAACATTCAATTGACCAATTCACCAATACTTTTTATCTTTATTTTTCAGAGGTCCTATCACCACACCGGCCACCCGCTCCACCCACTGAATACTTCCAATTCAACATTGGTGGCTATGATCCGGCGAATTTGTTGCGGCCCAATCTAGACTCTCCAGCACTGCAGGGATATATTGGCTGCGTGCGTGGCCTGAAAATTGGCACAAATTTAATCGACTTGGCTGACATCAACGAACGGAATATTTCGCCTAGTAAGTAAACAGAAATGCCATTGCTATATACTACATTATATAGGTACGCATTTATGTATATATGTACATTAGGGCGGGCCTTAAAATATCCACATCAAGGAGCACCACTACATTTGGTTATACGTACAAAATAAATGCATCCACGAAAATTTGAAAATTAAGAAAATAAATAAATAGTGGTCGTTGCCAGAGTTTGATTTTTTTTTTTTTGGAAATTCCACAAATTCGACAAAATTTTGAATTTCACCAGCTATCACTCAGCGAGTTTATGAATTTACATAAATAATATGTCAAATTTATCAGATTTCAAGTCAAAATTTTGTCGAATTTTGGGAATTTCTGATTTTATTCAAATTTTTTGAATCCCAAAAGCGACCACAAAATTTTTTTTTTTTAATTTTTAAATTTTCGTGGAGAGCAAAATAAATAGGCGGCCTATAGAAAATTTAGTTGTAGATAATTTGGAAGACCACCCTAATATAGTGCATGTTTATGCAGTTGGGTAAATGTATACAATTGCAAAACTAACACAAATTGCACTTGGCGCTTTGGTGAGGAAATTCAATTTTAAAAAGTCACATACGCTGTTGAGCGGCAGGGATTTGCACATGCGTGCGATGCAGAGTGAGCTTTTTCGTTGGTGGATAGTTCCTGCGAAGGACTCATTGGTATTGGTAAATAGTTGGTTTTACGACGGAAATATAACTGCATTTTTATGTGCGCGCGTGTGTGTTGTAGAAGTTTTGAAAATAAACAAATTTAAGACTTTTATGAAGCATTAGGGCTGACCATATAGTAACTGCAATATTTGCTATGCAACTATGCTGTTTCGACTAGCTTAAAGATAGTACGATGTAAGTATTTTTGAAATCATAAAATAATACTAATTACACTGTGCAACAAGATTCGAAACGAATTTTTAGCCTGTACTAGATCTGGAACTTTACAAAATAATTTGTGGAGGAGGTACCCTAATGCGCGTGAATACATTCATACTTACTTGGTGAAAAGTACCAAATATCCTAAGCATATTCGTGCGTCCGCTGCATGGTCATTACTGCCAAAGATTAATGCTAATCGGATAAGAGGATGCAGTGGGTAAACGTACATACGTATGTACATATGTCTGTATGTAAACGCAAAAGTGCAGAATGGTTGCGCAGAGATTTTCAATAAAATTTTCAATGTGGTTGGAAATACATATGTACATATTGAATATGCTTCAGTGTCCTATACGCCAGTGCCGGCTTGTTTAGACGGCGACATACACAGCTAAAATGCCATACCGAAAAATGGTGGTGGTACCCAAATGATCAACCGGGCAACAAAGCTCTTCTCTGTGGTGGGCTAAGAAATTGATTCACATTGATTTATAGCGATTTTAAATTTATTGAGAATTGCAATTGAGGTACAAGGGATATGGAGTACACATGTGTACATATGTATGTATGTGTGTGCGAGTATCACTACATGCAGCGCAATAAAAAATAATTGAAGACATCTATGCGGATCATAAATATTGCATAGCACAGGAAATGCTATAAAGTTCTACGCACTTAAGCGCATATCATAAATCACAAAATCTGAATGATTTAATGGAGCGCATTTACCAAATGCATTAAAAGCTCGCGGACTTTCATTACCTATCATTACAATTTTATCATTTATTTTAATATTCGTTTAAATATTTTATGTAACTCCATCACATTCTAATTCGAAATCAAAATTTACCGGTAGCTATAAATTTCATTACTGATCTTAAGGATCCTTGATTTTAGTGGACTAAAAATTTAGCTGGCGGAAATTGTATGAAATAAGAGTATTTAACTGAATATCGATAAGCTATTTACTGGCCTTAGGGCACTTAAAACCATCGAAAATTCGACGAATCGAATATTTGAACATTCGATGTCGATTGCTAAAGAGAATCAAAACACTTGTGGTGATCAATTTGCTATGTGAAAAGATAACTACAAATGTGGCTTTCAAATACTTTCCAAGGTTTAATTTCGAACAGGTATGTACAGATTTTCTAGCACCTCGACCTGAAAGACTAGTGGTGGATTCATAAACACCAGCACCTATTCTGTCCTCCATCCTTGTCACGTCTGTGTACCAATGTACATATTTTTTGGAGCAAGATAAGGATATCCATTACACCATAAGTACCTGTCGGTCTAGGATTTTAATCTGGAATATTCTGCAAAACAGATTTATTTTTGCATGTAGGCAGAAGTCTCGCAACTTTCGGAGGGACTATTGTACGGCATATCCATTCTATTAACTTAGAGTTCAGACTCAGTGTTCGACTAAAAAGTCTGCTACAGCCAAAATAGTTTGGGTGGATTTGGTAAGCGTCTTGTCTGGGTGAGAATTCCAACTTAGTCTCTTAGCAAAGATATCAACAACATTGGCATCAACAAATGCAGAGTTTAGTATGAATATGAATGCAAATCGAATGGGTCTCCTGTCATCAAGTTAACAGTCAGCGTATTCGCGCTTCGGCACGCTCGTAATTACTGGCAGTTATAACATCGTGAGACAGTAAATTTTATACACAAACATTTTTATATATTTTCGAAACCATGGGCCAAATATAGTAAAACTGCGTTTTTAGCTTTTCTCTGACGTCAGAGTTTTTTTTTTTTAAGGACTTAAATTTGAAAAATACATATAATTACCTCAAAAAATTATTTAAAAAAGCGCATTGTAGAAAAACAGTATGAGAAAATTCTGTAGAATTAAGGCCGATTAAATTTTTTGGTGCATAAGGACGATTAGGTATTTCAAATGTCCTTTTCACATTTTATCATTGAATATCCTTGAAATTTTATAACAATTATTTGCAAAAAAACTACATGTTAAGGACTTATATGCATGCACTCGACCGCATCCTCGAATTTCGTCCTTCTAACTTTATTCGCTGTTTCTGAAAATAAAAACTTCCTTCATGTAAATATTCAAGGTCAGCAAGTAAAAGAAAAGATTTCCGGACATTTTATAAAGGTGAATAATGTGCATATTTAAAAATTATTTTGATATTATACTTTATGCCCACCACTGTATGTAGTCACACATACAATCGTTACTTTATCATTTGCTAATAACCTTCACGCTTTCCCCTCTCACATCTTTTCAGCTATGGACGGTGTCCTACCAAATTGCCAAATCAAATGTGATGCTGAGCCCTGCAAAAATGGTGGCATATGCAAGGAGAATTTCGCCAAACAGGAGTCGACATGCGATTGTGAACACACCAGCTTTTTGGGTGAATTCTGCATGGAAGAGAAGGGTGCCGATTTTAGTGGCGAATCGACATTGTTGCGTAAATTCGAACTTACCGGCAAAGTGGACTTTGTGCTATTGCAATTGGCATTCTCCTCTTTCGATTTGCGACGTGCCAATCGTGTGATGTTGTTATTGCAACCGACTGGTGATCGCAGTTATTACCTGATGGTAGCCATTAACGCCGATGGTCATCTGTTATTCGAAGAGGACCGCGAAGGACCGGCGGTGGGTGCACAAATCGAACGAAGCTTTCTGAATAATGCACGCCATTCCATCTACTATATACGCAATGGCAGTGATGCCACACTGCATATTGACCGCGAAAAGGTGCCATTGACAAAGATACAGACACGTGCACCGGTGCCAACGAGTGGTGCGGGCGGAAATCGGGTACAAATTGGTGGCATCAATACGACAGATGCGAGATTTGCTGTGTTCAAGAGCTACAGTGGATGTTTGTCGAGTAAGTAGAAAATTTGGAAGCTTGTTTGTTGGTGTGAGTGAGTGCCCAGTGTTTGTGGGTGCTTAAGTGAGTTTACACGTGTGAATGGTGAAAAATTTGTTTAACAAAAACCCCTTGGAGTTCTTGGGCTGAAAAATTTTTTTTCATTTTTTTTATTTAGGCTTTTTATTGTAATTTTTTAGTCTAATTTTTAAAAAATATTTTTTTTTTTTCATTTAACTTTTATGGCACAAGTATGTTTTTTCTCAAAATAAATAAGGCTTTCTAATTTGTAATTTATATTTAAATTGAAATAATTACATTAAATTGCATCGATTCAATTTGAAAAATCATAACCACCTCCAGGCGGACTCGAACCAGAACCGGTATCCTGCACGCGGCGCCACGGCCGACATTTGTGAGGAAAGCAAATATGCAATTGCGTTTCATTTCTGACTTTGAAAATTCAAAAACAAATAGTTTTGATGGCATAAGAAGTTCGAAATTGTCGAACTGGTAGGCCATCGCTTTAGCTTATACTAGTTAATGAACTGGTATTTTTATCAGGGCTGCAAACCGGCTTTGAACCGAGCCGGTTTTTGAACCGAACGAGGCTTCGAACCGAACCAATTTTATATTGAAGTACCAAAAACAAACCGAAAACCACTCCAAAAAATGGTTTTGTTCGGTTAAAAATGCACTAAAGCATTTTACAAGTTTTGTAATACACAACTTTGTCAAAAAATTCAACCCTATGGTAAGACTGCAAACATTTTTGAGTTTAATGGCCTCTCTGTGAGTTGTAATTTGTCCTATAAAAAATGTTTGAATTGTTTTTATATGGAAGAAAATGAATAGTTATTACCGCCAGCAAAAAAATTCAAATCGAAATTTCCAAAAATCAACTTAAACTTTAAAATTTGTTTCTAGAAATTCTTATTAAAAAGTTTGCAACGTAGATGGAACTTTGAAGAATTTTCACAAACTTTTAAACTTGGATTTATTCAGTTTTAGTTGGTCGACGAACTATACAAAAAAAGTAAACTTTACATAAGCGAAAAAATATAGCCAAAATTGTTAAAATTTCGCATCCGTATTTATTTTTCCACTAATATTTATACCTAACTGTGGATGTTTGAGTTTGATCTCAAAAAGAAAGCCTTCTATATTTTATATACATACATAGATTTGTAATATTTGTATCCCTTAGCATTAAAAAAATTTTACCTTTTGAACCGAACCGAACCGCGGTTCGAGAACACCCATGAGCCGGTTCTTGAACCGGTAAAAGATTTTTCTTAGTGATTCAAACCACTGAACCGAACCGCACCGTTTTTTTTTTAGTAGTATGCAGCCCTGATATTTATTTACTGGTTTGGTTTTTCACAGCAGGGTAGCTATAACTACACATTTACATATGGGTGGTCCAAAAATGCGAAAAACGGGAGAAAGTAAAGTCGGAATTTTTATGCTCTCACTCCCTAGGATTGTTCTATACCGACAAAATATACCCTTATTTTTTTTATTTTGAAATCAAAAAATATTTTAAGGTTGCTCAAAGCGCCAAAAGTTTTCCATTTAGTTTATATGAGGAAAAAACAGCTTTTCGTAGAAATGGTGTAGAACAGTTAAAAGTCAATATCTTCTACGAGAAAACTCTGTTTATCTGCAGGAGATTCCCAACAATAATAACCATTTATTTATTTAACCATTTTTTCATGGCAACTATAATTTAAAGGTTCGCCAAAAACCCACAAAAACCTCGAAAAATGCAATGGGGAGACCAATAAAAAATCAATTGGGTATTATTATTGAAAGTCTCCTGAAGAGAACCGCAGTTTTCCGATCGAAAAATATTGATTTTTTAAGAATTCTATACCATTTCTACGAAAAATTTTATTTTTCTCATATAAAAATGCATGCAAAATTTTGAGCGCTTTGAGCGTCCTCTAAATATTTTCTGATTTCAAAACGAAAAAATAGGGGTACACTTTTTTTCGATATAAAACAAACCTAGGGGGCGAGAGCATCACAATTCCGACTTTACTGTTTTTTGACCACCCTAATGTACATAGTATGTATTGTTCGCCTACTGATGCTGTCAAGAGACCGAGTATAAATTTTCCAGCAATGCGCTATTAATTCTTAAAGCTTCGCTAAGCTCCTGACGAGGGTTCACTTGACGGACTCAAGTTGTTGCATTGCTGCCGCACTAACGCACAAATGTACATACATAGTTACATACATAAATACTACATACATACTAGATGCGAGTATCCACATATAGGCCCATTCAGCCATGACCGCTTTTCATTCACTGCATTTTCTCGTAGGATATATATATGCATGTGGTGGCAGTAGTACTTGTTGTTGTTGTCGGTATTACTCTGCGTTTTTGGTACTTGATATCCATTTACGCACATGCACATGCCAAAAACAACAAACACTTCACATATTCAACAGCGCGCGTATTGGCTACACTTGATTGGTGCCGGAGAGTGGAAGTCAGTGAAAGCACTGCAGGGAAAATCCGAGCTAATGAACCAAATTTTTAGTTCCGTACTAGTGCTTTATGACCAAAAACGAACCAGTCGGATAGTAGTTAGGTAGATCATCCCCAGTCCCAACGCCGCGAACTGCCGTACTTTACAAACCTATTTCATTTTACTTTTTAAAATTTTATTTCGCGAGCTTAGAGCAAAAAACTGCAAATCCACTGCTTTTCTGAAAAATTTAATTTTGAAGCAAGTACAATTAAAAATACATCGTGGTCTAAAAAAAACGAACTAAAAGTTTTATTTCTAACTGGTTCTACAGAAGACATTCGTGTTGTTATTGTTCTTCCTTCGTGGTTGTAAATTCTCTAGAACCGCACCACTGGTGCGTTTTACTACTGGGAGCATATACGCTTGTGTGCATACATAAGTTTGCGTGAGTTTAGCCAGCAGAAAAATCCACTAATGCTATTCTAGTTCAAAACCATGAACTTTAAATGATCATGATTTAAGAGTGTGAGAAAAAATAGAGGCTGTAATGCATTAAATATGGCATTAGGGCGAGTCTTATGTTTAGAGTTAAAAATTTACATATTTACAATTTTTTAACGAGGGAAAGCATCCTAAGCCTGTATACCCCATCAGTATTGGACTATAACTCGAACTAAACCTCCAACTGTCCCTCCGGTGCTACCGCTAAGTCTTTCTGCGGCAGGCGGTTTGAGCGCAAAGCTCACATATACATACGTTACGGTTTTAGTGTATTCAGTT
The DNA here is from genome assembly GCF_001687245.7 of Rhagoletis zephyria. NCBI lineage: Eukaryota > Metazoa > Arthropoda > Insecta > Diptera > Tephritidae > Rhagoletis > Rhagoletis zephyria. The sequence goes on along the minus strand of NW_016158234.1, from coordinate 126,944 downwards.
GTTAGCCATTTCATACCACAACCCGATCGTCCATATGGGTCAAGATACTGGTTTAACTTACCAAGACTCTTCTTCTGTCTTGTTCAGCTTTTCTGAATGTGTTTATGATTATTGCTGCTATATTCGAAACCGCGCTCCAGATTTCTGAGGATTCAAGTATATTTGCAACAATATTTTCCGGTGCTGGATTTCCTTTAAAGACATCTTGCAAATAATTTTGCTCTCTGTCGAACTTGTTGCAACAGAAGAATACGTGTTTAACATCTTCGGTAGAAACTTTTTAAGTAAACCTTAAACAGCCGTAACGTGTAAGCAATTAGGTTAAATGAACATTTTCCTCTCCATGAGAATGGCTTGAATGGTGGTTCCAACAGCCAGTTCGACAAAATTTCTCTCCTTACTTTCTTTTATTTTTCAATTTTAGTGATAATTAATCCGATTTTTCAAGGTAGGTTTCTTTAGCCAAAAGTTCTATCGGATGAAGGCGTGCGACAACCAAGGCTGCCTCTTCGGATACTGTAAGAAATGACATGGCGATAGGTCACCAGAAGTCTTCAATGAATTTATTTAGACGGTTCTAAATGATACACTCGAGGATTATTCCCACCGAGTGGGTGGAAGTGAGACGGTTCGGTTAAAGGGAGAAGTTGGCATTTAGGCTGGGTTACTTGGTTCCTCACTACTTTTTACGCGAGTCCCCAGGCATTCGTTTATGCGTCGTCGCAGAGACTTAGGAAATAGTCACGTTTGCTGTTCTTTATTTTTGATTACAGCAAATTCGTTTTATGCTTAAAATATCCTCTCTGAAAGCATTCAAATCGGAACCCGCTGGTAGTAGCAGAGGAAGAGAAAGGCCCTCACAGCGATGGAAGGACCGAGTGGATAAGGACCAGGCTTCACTTGGTATTTCCAGTTGGCGTCAGTTGAAAAGAGGGTCAGGTCTATAACCCACTTCCGGCCAGCTCTGTTGAAAGTGCATTGATGGTTCGTGTTAAGAAGGAAAATATCAAGCGCGGCAAAGTTTTTTATTGACTCACCTTGCCCTGTTCGAGTTCCCATGCATTTAAATCAATGGCAATGAAAATATTTTCTTTTCCACGGGCATCGCAAACTAGGTGGTCGACCAAAATGGTGATCGATACTTCGGTATAGGTTGCAGATCACTATTGCTGCCCGCACAAAACCCTTTTGCCGAGAGTTGGGCCTCGATCTGTGGAGTATCTTGGTTGCATTTCCATTTTGCTGCTCTCTTCCTGGGGTCATTTGACCAATTTGGTAGGTTTACTCACTGGGTGCTCACAAGCAGATATACTATGTACATTCGCACACAAAGCTTACCGCTTACTCTCCCTGTTTTAACAACCTCTTGAGTTCCATCAGAGTCGCTATCAAAAACAACAAACTTAACGTTGTTAAACTCCCACCAATGGCGCAAACAACGTCCTTAGACTGAATCTTCGTTCACGATTATTTGTGTATATACATTAGGGTTCCTCACCGAAAAAATTGTGGTTTTTTCACTGATGTTATAAAATTTATATCTATACATAGTATAAAGGAAAGTCGAGATTCTTTGTACGCGGTAATCACGAAAAGTACTGAACGGATTTTTATGAGATTTTCTCTAGTATACTCTGTATCTATTTAGAATTTTAATAGGGTTTCCACCTGTCTAAACAACTATAAGATCCCCACCGTTCGTTGGATTAAAAAATAGGGAGTCAAATGAAAGCGATTGGCCTCTATAAAAGCGCGAATGTCTTATATATTGAATAGGGTTTCCACCTGTTAAGAAAATTACTATATTAAATCCTAATAAATGTAGGCATCAGTTCTGCACTGTCACTGTCAAATGAAACTACTAAGCCTCTAGAAGCGTAATAATGTATTATTTTTCTGAGTAGGGTTGCCTCCTGTTTAAAAACTATTAGATCTTCACCGTTCGTTGGATAAAAAAGTAAGATACCAAATGAAAGTGCATGGCCTTCGCGTGTACAAAAACTTTAATTTTTTTGAGTAGGGTAGCCACCTATTTGAAATTACTATCCTATCCTAACGCAGTATAAAGCAATACCAAGATTTGTTTACCACGCTAATCTCGAAAGCTACTAAACGGATTTGGATACCATTTGGTTTTATATGTTCTATATCGTTAGGGGTATTATCTTTAGTGCATAGTATTTCTATAAGGTTACCACCTGTCTAAAAACGTATAGATCCTTGCATTGAATTACAAGAAGTGAGATGTCAAATGAAAGCGCTTGTCGTCTAGATGTTCAGTAATGTGTTATTTTTTGAGTAGGGTTGCCACTTTTTTTTAATTATGAGATCTTCACCGTTCGTTGGACTAAAAAATTAGAAATCAAGTAAAAAGATATTCAGCCTCATTGCGTAAGTCGTATATTAGGCTAAATTGTACGACTCGACAACATTGGCATTGTTTACTATCGTGCTGAAATAAGTAAATGACGAAAATCGTCGAAAACTATACAGTGCTGCCAAGTTTTTCCGTTTTAATACACTAGTCGAATGGAAATTTTAGGCAATGACGTGCAATTTGCGATACGATTCGACTCTCGAAAAACGACTTGCATACGACACCACTCTCGCAATGAGGGTGATTGTCTCCGGATGTGCAAAAAGTATTAATTTTTTTTTGAGTGGGGTTGCCACTTATTTAATAATTACCACATTTTGATTAATTAGATACATCCGATTTTCACAGTTCTTTCAATAAAAAAAAAACAAGTGAAAGGATATTATCCCCAGATGTACAATTCTTTAATTTTTTGGTGGGGTTGCCATCTATTTGAAAGTTACAACCTTACATATAATACGTGAAGGCATTTTTTACTAATTACATCAGATTTGGGCAATTCATTCATTTCAAAAAAAATTATTCGTCCGAAAACAACAGCAGGAAAAAATATTACTTTAAAGTTAAAAAAAATTACCAAGGTTTTCACCATTCACCCTTTCATTCATAGCCACTTTCCAACGCTAAGCACTCTTTCGCCTTCTTAGATTTGTAGCTTCATCATGATGTACGTTTATTACCAAACAAACAAAAACAACTTTACGGTCATAAAACGTGGAAACAAGTAAAGTTAAAAAAAACACGCTAAGGGCGTAAATACGTAAAGAGAAAAAAACCAAATTGTTAACTTAAATAAACAACCGCAGCTACTGTCTGGCTACTGAATTTATTGGAGGCACTGGCACAGGCTCTGGCCTGTCTTCGCCTCAGAGGTTAAATGGCTACATTAGCACGGACTCAAGTCAGTAAAGGAAGCACTTTTATTCGGATTTAATATATTTTGAAGGTGTATGGAGTGAAAAAACTGTATCTTAATTTGGCATCGATTTGCGGGAAATTGAGATTTTGACCAGTTAACGCGAAAATAAAGATACAAAGAACGAACACAAGCAGCATAAGCATTGAAGATCTGGAAACACTTTCTCATCACATAAGACTGTTTATAGTTAAGTGAATGCCCAGAAAGACTACCGTAAACTTCCACCTAAAGTTATCTTATTGGGTTGGGGGGTTTCTTTACAAGCTTTCAAGACATTCCGCAACTCTGTACTCTCTCCTTGAAGGTGAGAATCGTTCTTTCCAACTTGTGCTTTTATCAAGTTCTTTAAGTTGATCTATCTTAGTCAATCTCAGCTATCGCAGCGTTGAATAGGATCTTAAAGCCACTTCCATTGCTTAGCTCAGAATTGGGACTCGCAGGCATTCTACAAAATTTTTTTCAATGCGCCCTTGAGGCTAAAACAAAGTGTCAAAAGTAAGGCTAAAAGAGTGTATCAGAACCAAAAACGCTGCCGCCAAGGTAGCCATTGAACTCAGAACTAAGATCGGACTTCACTACAAAAACTAAATAATGATCAAAGAAAGCTTTATAAATAAAACAGTAATCTAATCACTAACGTTCCGCACAGGGTCTCTACATCTGAACACGCCCAGGAGACTTCTAAGCTTAGACAACATACTCTTAGGGCTGGTTTCTCCAACTCAACTTAACTTAGTTTAGCCATTTCTTGGACTTAGTCAAGAATAAGCTGATTGAGTTTGCCTACTTTTTAATCAGAATATTCTTGTCTAAGTCCAAAAAATAGCTAAACTAAGTTAAGTTAAGTAGGAAAAACCAGCCCTTAATGTACATTTTCCTACTACTTACAAGTCGAAAGAATCTAAGTTCGACGCTTAGTCGGTAGAATATTTAAATCAGTGACGACTAAAACAAATGCTAAACGAGCTTTTTCCACCTTTCCTTAAAATTTGTGCGGACCGGTCACGATTTACTGCGGGAAAAGCTAATGTAAAAGCTCTCCCTGAAAAAAGTCGTTTCTGTCTTTTGAAAGACTAATTAAAAGATCTGCATGAGGAGTCAAAGCGTTTTTTCTGTTCTGTTTCTCTTTTGGCAATAAGAATTCCAAAAATAAAAAATAAAGTATCTCCTGTTTTCTTTAAAAAAAAAAATAAAAACTAAAAGTTAAAAGAAAATTAAGTTTAAAAACGGAAAACATTTACTAAACAAAAGAAAAATATTTAAATAAGTTTCTAAAACTTAAATGGTATTAAAAAATATTTTTCTTTTTAAACAATAACATTTTAAAATAAAATTAAATTTAATAAAAAAATTTCAAAATAAAAAAATTGCTAAAAATTACATTAAACTTAAAAAAAAATTTTGGTGTAATATAATCCAAACATTAAAAAAAAAATTATCAAAAAATTAAATAAATTACTAAAAATTACATTTAATTAAAAAACACATAAAATATTTTTTAAAACAATAAAATCTAACAATTAAAAACTATTTAAATTTATAAAATAAAGAAAAATATGTTTATTTAAAAATATCTAAAAATTTAAACAAAAATTAATTATTAAACAGTTGTTCCCTTAAAATTAAAAAAAAAATAGTTTTCAGTTTAAAACAATATAATTTAAAATTTAAAAAAAAAAAATATTTAAAAATTAATTAATAAAATTCAAGATAACTACGTTTCTTTTAAACCGAACAATCTAAAAATCAAAAGAAAATTATTTTAAAATAATAAAATAAATTCCTAAAAATTAAATGAAATAAATAAAAATATTTTTCTCTTTATTCAATATAATCTAACAATTAAATAAAATTAAACTAAAACTTAAAAAAATTAAATAAGGTCCTAAAATTTAAATGATTTAAAAAATGTGTTTTTAAAGCAATATTAGTAATCCTAGAAATTTAAAGAAACTAAATTTAAAAAAAAAGTAAATGAAATAAAAAAAAAAACTTTTTTCCTTTCAAAACAACACATTCTATAAGTTCTATAAAAAAAATAGATAAAAGCAAGTAATTTTTAAGCAAAAAACAAAACCGACTTCAATTCTCATATAAAAATTTAAGATTACCGTTAATTTCTTCATGATCAAATGATCGGATCTAAACCAAATTATTATGGAACCACCTCTAAGGTATCACCTTTCCTTTAAAATCGACTAACGTGGTCCTACGCTATGCGGTAACATACACAAAAAATAATAAAAATATTCCGGCGAATTGATAACCTCCTCTTCTTTTGAAGTCGGCTAATAAGAAAATAAAATAAGTTTCTAAAACTTGAATGCATTCCAAAAATAAGTACATATATATATAAAATCTAAAAATTAAATGAAAATTTAATTAAAAAGCAAAGAAAAAAAATTCCATTGCCCGAGGACTCCAACCTCAGATCTCTTGAATCGCACGCCAGAGCTTTGCTCACTCGACTATTGGGACTGTTGGAGCAGCTGTCAAAAGAGCTTGTTTTGTAAGACTTTCGTGCCAGAATAAACAAAATCTTTCAAACTATCTTGCCTACTGCCAAAGCGCATCTATACAAGGTGGTGTTACTAGAATGGCTTATTTTATATTTTTGTCTCTGCGCTAGTAAAGCAGAATGTTATCCAAGACGAAATGGCGTAACTTTAGAATGTCAACAAAACGATATGGCGAAAAGTTTCTGCTATTTTTTTCGTTTAGTCATCAGGTACCAAAAAGCAATAACAAAATACCACCTTATATGGATGCGCCTATCCTACTGCCACTCAATTGTCTTACAAAAGACTTTCAACTATCTTAGTCAGAATTGCCCTGTAAAAGTACTTGAAATCATGTAAAAAGGTTTCAATTTTATATTTTGTAAATATGTTCACTAGAATTCATACACCGAAATCCGCTCTAGTAGTCACTGTCTTACACTTTGAAACTATGGCGCTCTAGTAGACCAAAACCCATTTTGGAGGAATGCTTTTTGGAGCTTCCTATGGTTTCATATAAAAGCTCGAGGAGTAAAAGCTCTTTGGTTATTTAAGTTATGTTAGATCAGCAATGACCAGAGAGCTTTTACACTATGCTCGCTCATAAAAAATCTATTAATTGGTCATGACTGGTCTTAAATTGGCAGACACAAGGCAACAGCATTTCATCGATTCACTGTTTCAGAATAAAGGGGTTACAACATGCAGAGCTTTTTAAGGCTTTCTAAAAACTGTATATGTAATGTCTAATAAATTCTATAATTTTTAAAAATATGGGCTCGAGGACAAGGTCTTAGTGAAAATTTTCTAATTAGTTTTAATTGTTGTCGTTTGATTGCTTATTTCGTTAAAATATATGTTTTCTTGTTATGATACGAGTATATTGCTTTTTTAATAAACTTACCCATATGTGTATGTATATGTGTGTACTAATTCAATTTTCTAGATATCTACATACAAGTGAACAATTACGTCATGAAGCCGCTTGAGGAATATATGCTCTTCACTAAATCAGGTGCCGATAATATTACGGTAATTCATCCGCAGGGTCTACGCAGCGCACAATGTATTGCTAAATTTGATATATCAGAGCAACCATCACAAGAACCAATGGTCAACGTGAGTTTGGTAAGTAATTGACGAGAATATCTGCATATAGTAGGTCCTAGGTATGAGAACGGCAAGCCCGCCCAGAAACAGTAGTAGTGGCAATTTAACTACAATTTTGAAATTGTAAAGACACAAACAGTAGCGATGCCACGCAAAACTAAGTAATTGCATTAGACTCTTGGGCCTGTTGGCTGATGTTGGCGGCAATTGATTGGCTTGCTGGAACTCAGCAACTCAATGTTGCTATTCGCTGCATAAATTAGAATGTGTCGAAACCTGCCAGCGGTCGATAGCTTTACCAGTTTTCCATTTATCAAGCACTCATCCATATATACGCATAAACATACAAATACCAACCATTGCAGAGCGCCGAAGCCTGGGTGGAAGATCCACCGCAACGTGTACTCTACGTAGCTCAATTTGGCTATGACGTTTCCGAGAAGGAAGATTCCACACAAGTGGTATTCATAACGTTGACTTCACTCTTTGTGATCATAGTAATTTGCTGCCTCATAGAAGTGTACCGCAGTCATCGAGCTTATAAGAAACGCATCGAGCGACAAACTGACGAGGACATCATTTGGTCAAAGGAGCAAGCGACGAAAATGCATGAGTCGCCAGGGGTAACCGGCACACAATCGTACGGCTACAAAAAGGTAAGTGTGTATGTGTGTGTGTATTGTAGTGGGAGCACAACGCAAAAGCAGAATTGGAATTGAAAAGGTGATTAGTTCCAATTAAACTGTAATTTACATTGTTCTCTCTTTCTCCCGCTGGCAGTTGCCACAAGATGAAAAGAAGCCAGGCAATGGAGCGCCACTTGTGGGTATTTTGAAAAATGGCAGCGCAGCTACAACAGCAGCTGCGGCTGCTGCTGCAACAACACCGCCGGCCAAGGAGAATGGAAGTACGAAGAAAAATGGCGATATACCACTGGGTCATATTGATGCACGCATCGATGAAGAGGAAGAAGACGATGATGATGATGACAATGAAGGCGACGATTTGGTCAGTGCGGCGAACAAAAAAGCGGAAGTGGACAAGAGCTTAGACGAAGCTTTGGAAGCAGAACAGCGTGAAGAGCAGGTGGAGCAGAAAGAGATTAGTGCGAATGCACTACAGAAAGGCGCTCAGGCGGCAAATGAGGATAAGACAAGGCAGGCAAGTGGAAAAGAAATTAGCGCAGATGCAACTGAAAAATCGAATGAAAAACCAAGCGAAGGTGGTGGTGGTGCCACCAACGAAGAAACGAAAACGAAGGAGGGAAGTAAAGAAATTGCGGAGAAGGACAAGTCGAATGCAACAGCAGCAACACCGACAACAAAACAATGCAGTGGTGGTATGTAGCGGAATGGAAGCTAATTTTGAAAGCTTTACATTCTTTTTTATTAAAATTTTTTTTTAAATACTTACCTATTTCATTTATTACCAAAACAACTTATTTCTTTTACGCTTTCAAATATTTAGCAGACGTTCAAGCAGCAAGCAAAAGCACAGCGTCGACGCCTTCAACGTCAGCGCCGCCACATAATCCGGAGAAGGAGACTCAAACGCCAGCACAAATAGGCGGCGATACGGTGGATGGCCACCAGCAGCAAGGACAGCAGTCATCGCCTGCGACTACAAATGGCACAACAGCGAATGGCCATGGCACGGTAAGCAAGCGATATTGTGTTGAGAATGGTGCAGGTTTAGCGTTAATTGGCTTAGCTCCTTTATGTTCCATAAACGAAACCGATTTATTGCTTGAATCAGATTGATTTCATTATGTAAATATGTATGCATTAGTGGCATTTTTTGTTATTTGTACATATCACGCTTGTTTGTTTTTTTTACGCTCGTATAGAATGCAAGTGTTTGCTAATACAATACGTAGACATACATACGTACATTTTTAAATAAGTATAAGGTAAATCCAGCAGAAGATGTAAACAAGCGCCTAAAACCGACTACCTCAATGCAAAAGCATTTTTGCAATTTCTCAAGACCATATGCCACAACCATATGTATATTGTCCAGGGATCGCATCATATCTCATGCCTCATGGATCACAGTTCATAAATCATAGATCATGAATTATAGCTAATAGACCGCACATAGCTCATAGATCTAGGATCATAGCGCATAGCTCATTGTCGATACTTAGACCATAGGTACTGTGCCCAGATTTCTGTGGACGAAAATCGGGATACTTCTAAAGCATCGAATCCGAACATACAATTTTCTTTGTAGAATAAAAAATGTAAGACAAAACAAAGTGAAAACACTTGAATAGTGATCTGGTGGCGAGGATATAAACAGTGAAAAGACATTCTAGCAAGTTTTGGCTACTTTTCTATGTTTAAAAAATGTTTATGACCTTTTTATGAAAATATAGCTTACAAATATCTAAAAAAAACAATGTAAATCAAGATTTCAAACTTTGTAGAACATTTACAAAAATTCGACGAATTTTGACAAATGTCAATCAAAATTTTAACCTTTTTTTGATTTTTAGAATTTTTTTAGCACGCAATTTTGTAGCCCATCAAATTTTAGTAAAACAAAGTGCAAGTTCGAAGTAGCTTGGGCTTACCGTTGATTTTTGGCAATTTTTTGTTCGCGCATTTTCTTCCATACAAAGTTTATTCGACAATCTTTTTTGTATGGGAAAATAGCCAACACCTTCCACAAAAAAATTACCAAATTTGCACTTCGTTTTGCTAAAATTGAATGGGCTATAAAACTGCATACTCGTAAAGTTTCTAAGAAATATATTTAAAAAGCGCAAAATTTCGATAAACATTGTCGAATTTCGCTAATTTTTGTATAACATGTGATTTAAATGGTTTTTGTTATATAACGAGGTACACTTTAATAAAAAAAAATAATAAACATTAAATAATTAAATGACACTTATACGTCCCGATTTTTTAAAAATATTCAGCGGGACAATTATCTCAAAATCGGTACTGTCCCGCAAAAGTCGGTACGGATGGTCATCGTAACCATAGGTCATAGATTATGGATCACAGGAAATAAATTAATTTAAGGTCATAGATTATATGCAAGTATATCAAATATTATAGATCTATGGATCACAGTTCGATGATCATAGATCATTTCTGATTAGCTCTTGGTATGAGTAATATTTGCGTTAACCCAGCTAAAAATTTGTAACTACTTTTGGGAATAGTAAAGGACCACTTCGATCCTCTTCAGAGTTACTTCAAGACAACTATTTGAGGGCCATTTTGGGACTAGTTCTGGACCATTTCAAGACTAACCCAGGCCTATTTCATGAACATTTCCAGACCGTTTTCGAAGCATTTTGGCATTAGCTCATTATCATTTTAGGACTTATAGAGGACCATTTCGGAATCTTTTCACCTTCAATATCACGACATTTTTTACCGTTTCGGGGCCATTTAAGACTAGTTCAAGACTATTTCAGAAACTAGTTTAGCATTATTGTGGGGTAGTTCGAAAATATTCGCGATGGCAACGCAGTATACTGGTCTCGACGAGATGAAATTAATGTTTAATTTCCAGCCTAACCTATTTCTGTACATTTGAGGACTATTTCATGACAAGTTTGTGACTAGTATGGGCCCATTTTGGGTTGGTTCCAAACCAATCCCGATGAAAAGTCGGCTACTGGTGCCGACTAAATGAATAAAACGAAATGAAATTAATGTTTGTTTCCAACCTAACCTATTTTTGCATATAATTTAATCGCATAAGGCTTTGCCAAGCCGTACACAGATGTTTGCACATTAGATTTCATGAGTACCTGGTACTTACCCGGTTTTATGCCTTAAAGAGCTATCTAATTAATAACCTCCGTTCTCCTATGGTTGTCCAGTCCCGTTTCTTCATTATCTAAAATTCTGTCAAGTTTAGCTATCACCTCATGGATAAATATTTGCGCTTTCGCAGGTTGGCGCTTTATTTGGTCAGCTCTATTTTGTTCGAAAGGAGAGACACTAGAGCTGTGAGAACATTCGACCTTTAACTTTATCTATAACCTTTTTTTAAGCTAGACCCAATGGGTATAAATCTGCATCCATGAAGTTGTGACAGATCCATACTGCGAACCAATGGGCTTTATGTGATTTTCTTCGCAGAAAACGAAGCCTAAAGAGAGATCTTTCGCAATGAGTCGGCTTGGTTTCTAGTATGGTGTAGGTTACTTGTTTAGGAAGTATAGGGCATGTAAACAAGCTTTCAGTGCGGATTTTTCCGCGTTGTGTTGTTCTCGACGACTGGCCCTGCGTTAACATCTCCGGCGAATATAATGGTAGGTTGGCTTTTATTATTTCTTCGAATTCATCAATGGTCAAACTGAGCCCAAGGTAGCAAAAATTCTCCTTCATCCTTTTAAAACAGACTTCGAGTGACTCGTTCTTGGGTCAAGAGTTGTGAGAATCTCAATGATGGATTCGTTATATGTCGCTTTTATTAACGACTTTTGACATTGAATGTTTTTCCATCCCTTAAAAAATGTGAGCATATCATCACGCATCCTTCCTAACTGATCTATTTTCTTCTGTGAACTTTCGATGTAAGTTCTTATTGTTAAAACCGGACTTTTATTTTCTGCTTCTGTCGCCGACTTTAACGCGCATCCATAAAGGAGTTGAATGCACCACCAGCTTAAAAAAGACGGTGCTGGAACGTACGCCGTGCACTTAAGTTACTAAGATTCACACTCACCAGCACGAAGAGAGACATATCCTTATCATTGTACCAGTGTGCCGTAGTTAGAACCTTACTGAGCTCAGAAGTAATACTGCTGATATATCAGCGATAATCGGTTTACCGAGAACAAGTAGGGTCCACGCAGCCTTTGCTAAACTTCTACCATCCGTTTCAAAGCCATTAAGGTGGATGTGGAGGTTCATTGACCAGGCGCCTAGATCAGAGATCATGGATGGAAATCATAGATAATAGATCAAAGTTTATAAATCACGAATCAGTGATCACATATCATGGATCATCAATCATGAGCCCTAAATCATAGACCGTAAATAATGCATCATATACTATAGATCATTGATCATAGATCATGGATCATGGAAGGATATTATCATTGGTCACAGATCATAAATTGTAGATCACACTTTAAAAATTACAAATCATATATCATTGATCATTGATCATAGATTGAATGTCAGAGACATTACTACAAAATTTAAATTCTGAAATTCCAAATTTGGGCTTGGAATCCTTATTCCTTTTCTATTTCCATACATAAATTATTCAGGTCTGTAACGCCTTCTGCTGAGTATTTTTTTTCATAAAACACTACTGGCATACAAAAAACTGTTTGTATTTACATATATGTATTAGGAAAAGTGTTATTTACGCATTTGTCTTTACGTAAACTTGTTAGCAAAAACGCACGTATGTACATTTATTTTTTTATGGAATTAAATGTAAATATATTTCAGTTCTGTTTGCTATTGCAACAAGCTTGCCTCCTAAAAATTTAATCAATTTCTTACTAAAAACCAAAATTTAGTTTAAGAATCTCTAACACCAAAAAACTTATCAAATATTGAAACTGTACGATTATTTTTCGATCGAATTAAAAAGTATTAAATTTTGTAAATACATACACCTAGGAAATTGATTAAATACATTTGCAATCATATTTGTGTGAAAAATATTTGGGTTTTGTTGAAATGTAATTAAAGAAACTAAAAGAGTGCACAGGTAAGTTAAGTATTCACTATAAAAGTATATGGGGCGTTCCATACCAAAACGGACGGGGTTCCCACTTCATGTGCTTGATTTGTTTCAAATTTTTAGGGTTGATGCATAAACATAAATAATAAACAAATATGAAATTTGAGCTTGATTAATAAATTTTTAAAAGCTTTATAGCACAAAATCAAAAACAAATCGATTTAATAGTTTTCCAAATATCTGGAGAAAGGGCGAGCAAAAAATCACACACACACATCAAAATTCTCTATGAAAAGAAGTATTTAAAAAAAAAAAATTATTTTTCACATACAAATTTTTTGATAAAAAAAGGTTTTTGAAAATAGGCCTTCTTAAAGAAAATTTAAAAAATAATCACAATGGTAGCTCTGAGTATTGCGCAATATTTAAGTATAGTATTATGGGGTGCACTCTACAATAATTTGAGTTATGAATTTTTTTTACACCGAAGTTGAGTAAAATGAGTACATTACAAATTTACATTTTTTTTTTAATTTTTTTTAGAATTTGTTCGAGTATGCAGTCTTGTAGCTTATAAAGTTTTTGTATAATAAAGTGCAAGTTTTAAGCTACTGCAAAATTTTTTTTTTTTTTTTTTATCTGATTTCTTTTTTTATTTTTCATGCTGACGGCCTTTTGCAATTTTTTCTTATGGAAGAAAATGCGCAAAACCGTTTTAAAAAAAAGTAAAAAAAAATTAGAGCCAGTTTTGCAATCGCTTCAATCTTGCACTTATTATACTAAAATTTAATGGTATACAAGACTGCATACTCAAAAAATTAAAAAAAAAATTTAAATTTTTAACGTACTCATTTTACTCAACTTCAGTGTAAAAAAAAAAATCATGCATGCGACATAGCATTTATATACGTAAGGTAATATACACATCTATACATTAGCGTGGTCCAGAGAAATCAACGCCGTAATTTTCATGCTCTCACCCCCTGGAATTGTTCTGTATTGATAATATATCAATCCTAGGGGTGAGAGCATTAAAATTCCGACTTTACTTTCCTCACATGCATTTTTGTAGCACCCTAGTACACATACGTAGAATAGTGTAGAAACGAATACTTATATTGTAAAGTATTACTAATGCTACCTAAATGCATTCCATTAAGTCCATTATATGGCAGGAGTATTCATAAACTAAAATACGTGGACTTTCAACTTAATAAAATTTTCCTTTTTATGGTTATTTTCGTCCATTTTTTTTTTTTAACTATTACTTTTATGACATTACAATATTGCAATCTCGTTACATATATATTTATGCACATATTTCTATAAAATAGAGTTATTTTTTTTTTTGGCAAGTTTGCATTTTTGTTAAGATTCTTCTCTACCGCTATGTACTTAATCCTCACTTTTCTCACTTAAATTCCATTCAAAGTTGTCTACAGTATTTACAGTTCAAATTCAGTTTCCCATTTCTTTCTTTTTGTTATCATTTTCGACATTATACCTAGGTATTTCAGCGCACACAACATTTTGAGAGGTAAAAAAGTGTGTGCCACAAAAACTTTGAAACTGAATGCATCTCACTACAATTTACTTGTCATCCATTGTAGTTGCTGTCCGTTTTTTTTTTTTTTTTGTTGGTATTTGCACAAACCCCTATTACTTAGCAAATAGCTACTCCTTCGTTTTTGCCATTGTATTGTGTTATTGTTGTCATTTCTTGTGTCGTCTTTATTATGACCATCTTTTGTTCAAGTTTCGGACACTTTTTGCATTAATAAAATTACGATGGCATCCGTACTTGGTTCGCCCATCACCGATGGGTTTTAATGATAATCCTTTCTTAATGCAGCATTTGTACATACATAGGTACGTAAAAACAAATTTGAGTTTACTTAAAAATAAATTCTAAATATACACACATTTGTATGCGAATAATAATACAAAATCTATAAGTGTATGTAATAGCGAGGTACTTGGAGAAATTCTTAGGTCTAACAGTTTCGGCTATGTTTGATACTCCCTCCAATTACTCCGGTGCATTTGTGATTGTGTTCCATAAAATAACTAATGAGTAGCCTGGTTTCGGCTCTATTTAAAAGGTATATTACTTTCCTAAGGACAGAAAAGCCAACGTCATTTTCTGCTCTTCAATGTTTAACGCTTTTTTTGTCGGAACCAGGCACAAAACAACGCAAACAACTATACATACTATAAATATGTGCATACATTAAAGATCAATAAGCAATATGTAACTTACAGCGTTATCATAAATTAAAAGTCCTAAAGAAGCCCAATTGATATAGGCAATCACAAAGATGGTTAAAGGTTCTTCTCATGTCATCTTTCCGGCGACTTCATTCACTGCGAGGGGAGACTAGTATGATTGCATGTATGCATTTATAAATAATATATTTATTGTACCAAAAAATAGTGTGTAGGCACTGTGGCCAATAGTATCTATATGTAAGTACCACCTCTACATGGTTGTAAGCCACGCAGAATCCACAAAAAAACTCCGGAAGCATTGATCGGAGGATGCATCAGACTTCTATGAAAAAAGTGCAAGCGCCACCAAAAAAAAATTCTCAAAAATCAACGCGATTTTTTAGCAGTATAAACCTGGCACTTTTTTAGACTGAAATTGTATGAGCTATAAAACTGCATACCCAAAATTTTCTAAAAATTCAGAATAAAAAGTTTGTTGAATTTTCCTAAATTTTGTATAAAGTTAGACGATATTTTATATGTATACAAAAAACAGAAAAAATTTAGTTCGTAACATTACGAATATTTGAGAAAATCAACACGTGGTCATTTGTTTGAGTCACTGAACATCTCTACAAGGCTTTTGGACTACTGGTCCATGGAGTTTGGTTGAGTGTCTATCTTCTAAAGAAGCTGTTTTCTAAAAATTCAGAATAAAAATTTGAAAATGATGAATTTTCCTAAATTTCTTATTAAGTTTGAATCTGTGATTTACACAGTTTTGGTTAAAAATTAGACGATATTTTTATCTAAAAATAACATAAAAGTTTAGCTGGAAAAATACTACGAATATTAAAAAAACACGTGGTCATTTGTTTGAGTCACTGTATATTGCTCGCTGTTTTCAGATATCCTCAAAGTCTGCAGTGTTCTATATACATATAATAATATCCGTAATGATTCTAAGTTTCTTAAAGCTTAAAGCTATTAATAAATATTTGAACCTCTTCATATTACATGCTTGCAAGGATTAGCTTTCCAACGAAAATCCCAGTGAAACACCCGTGCCAATCTTTCAACAACTTAACCCCTTCCTGATTACTTAAAAAAACAATCGAATGTATCTCAAAAGCTCTATTTGGTCACATAATTCTCCAGTTCGAATACATGGAAACACTTAGTTTAAGTGGATTTAAACCACATAAATTAATTTTATATTAAACTCTGTGTAGAAAGGCAAGCAATCAAATCGTTTTCACAATCACATGTCAAATATTTAATTAACGTAACGTATACGCAGTGTATGACCTTTTTCGGCAAACAAACCGATTTCTCATACCATCGTACATTTACCAAAAAACCTAAATAAAACTACATAAAAGCGAAAACCACAAATGAAAGTCAAAAAGCAAGCTAATTGCGTGTGTGTAAACTTTTATGAAAAGTTTTTGTTTTTGTAAATACATACACGTACATATGTATGTGTATGTGAAATGAATTAAACCGAGACATCATTAGAGGTTGTGTCATTAGACTGTTTCAGAGTATTGCGCAGCTTCCACAGAAACAAATATGCATTTACATAAATACTTAATAAAGGTACATATATCGCTATGTAGCTTAGTGTGAAAAGTTGCTAAGTCCACTTTTTATGAAAACTCATATTTTGATACAGGAGGCTAGAGAAATTAAAACTGCATCGTTTCGAAAATGATAAAGGTCTTTGTTTTATGTTTTCTCGTTTATATTCAATGAAACGAAAAATTTGCTAAGTCCAAAAGAAGCTCCGAAAATTCGATAAGGCCAAAATTTTACGAATTTTTTATATAAAGTTCAAATCCCTCTGATTCGTATGGAGTTTTGCTTTGCTTTATTGTATTCAAAGTTTTGCGAAATACTTGAAGAAAATGGCTATAAGAATTTTTGTTCTTCTCCTGTAAAATTTTCAAATTGGGACTTAGCTACTTTTCACTCTAAGCTAGCGAGATGTATGTATGTTTACATACGTATGTTTGCAAGTGTGTATGCATGTATACATATATTCAGCTATATATAAGAACAATTATAAGTATATAACTCAAAAGAAATCCGCGGATAATATTCAGGATTCAGGAATTCTTTGGAAGCATTATAATATCATCGAGCACTTTTTAGAAATTGTCTTAGAATTTTTTGGAACTTTTCGGGATTTTATCTGGATTTATCCTAACCTTTTGGATTCATGATAAAGGGTTAAATTGCCATGTTTTGTAATAGAAACTAGAGTTCCAGTTACTGTCGAAATTCGACAGTTTTTCTAGTTTGTAAGAGCCTTGGAGAGATTTTCTAACTTAACACGTAGCGATACTTATACGGTACAAATTAACTTTCGGGAAAATCTTCTACTTTGGAGCTAAAACGTGACTACAATTTTTTATATCTTTGAAGGTCTCTGGAGGCCTTGGGTAGGACTTAGAATGAACCCGATGCATTCCAGTTTATCGATAAATTTCAGTGATTTGATACATCATTATATAAATAGGCAATCATGTTTCCTTTACACCCCTTTTACGGCTAAACTATACTTCTAAGGTATAAACAATTATATATCATTAGAAAGGTATTTTGATGCTGATGTGCAGGCAATTTTTCAAATTTCAAATTAGTTTAAAATAGAGCGAAAAAATCAATTCAAAAGTCACACCAATACCAATGCCATACATGTACATGGTTGGGGCGGAAATGCCTCCTAAATGTATGCTTTTATATTGATACTGAATTACAGAAACGTGCTAAGCAGCAGTTTAGGAATAAGATGTATGTATGTATGTATGTACATGAACAGATTAGACTCAAACGAGGAAGAAGGTATGGAGTTGAGTATGGAGAAGAAGAAAGGATAAAGCAAAGATTAACAGAAGTAAGAGAAACCGAAACATGAAGACAAAGAGAAAGGTAAATTTAAATTCTTCATAGTATACATATGTAATCGCAAAGATGTGGGTGAATATGTAGATGGAGAAAAGAATGAAGATAAAGATCTGGTTAAAAGTTAAGGAAATGATAAATATAAAAATTAAAAGATAAAGATATAGAAAATAATATATGTAGATAAAGGTAGAGACAAAGACAGAAAAAGAAAGAGATACAATTGAAGAATGACATGTTAAGTTATTTTATGTTATGTTATGTTGTGTTATGTTATGTTATGTTGTGTTATGTTATGTTATGTTATGTTGTGTTATGTAATGTTATGTAATGTTATGTTATGTTATGCTATCTTATGTTATGTTATGTTATGTCATGTTTGTCATGTTATATTGTGTTATGTTATGTTATGTTGTGTTATGTAATGTTATGTAATGTTATGTTATGCTATGTTATGTTATACCGTGCTAAGTCATATTATGTTATGTTATCTTATGTTATGTTATGTTGTGTTGTTTTGTGTTGAGTTGTGTTATGTGGTGTTGTTATGTTATTTTATGTTATATTCTGCTATGTTGTTCAACGCATTTCACCTCAATTCAGTTCAATTAACTCAACCCGGCTCAACTCAGCCCACCTCAGCTCCCCTTATTTTAAAAGGTTGAATTTCAACCGCTGGGCGAACACTAGTATCTATAATTCGATGAATTTTAAAAATACCAAAATCTGATAACTCAAAAAAAAACTTGATAATTTCGATAACTGTGAAATTCGAGGGCTCGATAAATTTCGATATCTCAAAAATGTATATATCTTTGGATACCTTTATAAATCAGCTCCACATTTTTCGAAAGCTATCGAGAAATTTCGATAACTCGTTACGCTCTGTTAACACGATAAAATTCGATAAGCATTGATAACTCCATAAACTTATATAACCTTGAAATTTCGATAAATCAATATATTTTGAAAATTCCATAAACTTCGATTCGATGAATCAACCAATTTCAGTGGATCAATAGTTATCGATAACTCTGTAAGTTCAAAGAACTCGATAAATTTCGTTGTCTATAAATAATGATATTTCAATAAATATCGATAACTTGGTACACTCCTTTAAATTGACAAATTTCGTTAATTCCATAAATTTTTACAGCTCGATAACTATCCGTAAATTTCGACAACTAAGTTTCTGTGTCTATAAATTTCGACAACTTAATAAACCTTGATGAATATTTGAATAATTCGATTTATTGTGATAACCTAATAGGCATGGATAAATTTCGATAACTATAAGCTTCGCTGATTCGATAAATTTCGGTCACTTTTATAACCGAATCTATTTCGATTCCTATCGAAAAATTTTAATTCAATTACCCTCAGGAAGACTCAGTTTCTCTTCAGGAGACTTCCAATAATAATACCACCAATTATTTATTTTACAATTTTTTTTAATCCTAGCCACCTAATGTACATACGAGTACTTACATATGTGTATCAAGTACGCTATCCAAATGAAATCAGAAACATACACAAAAATATTTATGTATGTATATGAATTCATGCATGTTTTGTGCAAGTGAGATCTTTTTTGCTTTCATTTGCCTAAACATGTTCATTCTAAGCGTTGTTTGTTCAGATTTAATGAGTTTTACCGCAAAATTTTGGCAACAACAAGAGTTTGAATTTTGTAAGTGTAGTATGCATACGTTGTTAATATTTATGTACATACGAGTACATGTAAATATGAATGTACATAAACCAAAAATATTTGAATGTACAGGAAGTGACATAAACATACCGGAAGTTACAAAAAAACCCAAATGAATTCATTTGCTCACATTTGAGATAATCAGTGCAGACAAGAGTTGACGTGTTTCCGGCTTGTACAAAATAACTGAATATAAATTTCTGTATGTTCATTTGTATGCACATATGTATGTATGTATGTACGTATATATATATATGCTTATATGAGTCCAGCCTTGAAAAACTGTGACATTCATGTTCTTTTTGGTCGCTGTGGGTTTGGCTTTTTGTGTTTAGGTATCGTTCAAGGAGTTCTTGCAATTTTGTGATTTGATATTTCTTACAACTGCATAGTACGTGAGCAAGTCAGAATGTTTGTCTAGGCGTAGAGAATTTAATCTCTTAACATATTAAAACACAAACCAAGACACAAACATTTTTCTCTGCATGGTTCGTAATTTTGAGACTTATTTTTCGCCTAAGTTAGATCGTCCTAAACGGACACACCCGCATGTTTTTCTATGTTTAGATTTCTTTTATAAGAAATTTAGATACATATTTACTAGTAATACTCGTATATTCTGGTAAACTGTGTACGATGCACCTAGTCAGGGAAAAATTGTCTTGCAAAAATTCACTATGTTCTATAACTAAGTGATGCATACCAATCGTTTTCTATTTTCGCCGAGACTCGAATTCGAAAATAAATTTTTATTTGCAATTTGTATGCAAAATTAAAAAAATAACAATTATTTTTTATTTTTATATTATAAATCAGAAATAATAATTATTTTTGATTTTTATGTAATATGTCTTAGATAACAGTTATTGAAGACTTTTATTTATAAAGTTTATAATTTTATGTAATATTTCTTAGATAACAGTTATTGAAGACTTTTTATTATAAAAGTCATCAATAAAAATCAGTCAGTGACTTTTACTTTTAAAAGTCATCAATATAAATCAGTTACCGACTTTTATTTTTTAAATCATTCGTATAAAAGTCATTAATATTTTTCGCAGTTAAAAAGGTGTTGGGGAAACAAAAGTTTCCTACTTCTAATACTAGTACTAGATAAAAATCTAAAATAATTGTTATTTTGGATTTATCAAATAAAATTCAGAAATAAGGGTTATTTAAGGAGTAAATAAATAAAAGTAAAAAAATAATTGTTAAAGAGCGATTTTTCTGGCCGTCAATTAATATGTACCCGAAAATAAACTTTTTGTTTGCTTTTCTTTATTCCGAATTATTTCCATCCGCAAAGTGAGAAACGCATATGAAGCGAATGGACTTTAGACGTTCAGCTTTAATTTGCCATAAGCCACTAGTCATTCCAATCACCAAGAATAAGTCCACGGAAATAGGACTCCATGAAATTGTAGCGCATTTTGAAAAATCGCAGTCACAATCCTTCGAGGCACATGCATACTTTGCCTAATAGAATTCGCGAATAAATGTCTCTAAGGCAATGCATTTTCACTCAGTCGTATTCTAGAAACTCAACTTACAGTATGGCAGTATGTACCTGCCTTATGTATATGATGAAAAAAATTGTAATTCTTAACGTTGAATATAATTTTTACCTCAAATATTTTATGTACATATATAAATATCAAAATATAGTCTTTATTTAAATCGCATGTACCTTATCTCTTAACCAACATAAACAACTTTTGCAAATAAACAGCACGCACACAGAGACAATGCTCAATGCTGTAAAATATTTTATGAATGTCCCCATTACATACATATATCAACGATAATTTATCGGAAATCGTGAAAATAAATGCATGTCAATGGAAACAGGCGCCAATTAGCCGCATGTCAAAAAAAAAAAACAAAAACATTTAAAAAGTTATACAATTTATATGTTTGAGCATACAATCGCACACAAAAGTGAAAATGCGAGGCTAAATATATAAATAAACTCGGCATGCGAGCGCATACTGAAAAAATATATATTTCATAAAAATTACGAAATATAATACTTCAATTTCGCATGACAACCAAACAAAGCACAATAATATTTATCGCCAAAGAGATTGATGCACAGATAAATTTACTTGCAATCAAAGCATGTTTTGCGCCAAAGGATTGAAATTGTGCAATACCATACAAAAACAACAAATAAATAACACAAAAAAAAAGAAAACAAGCAAATAAACATAACTAACTGACATTTTAACGATGCACTCAATATACTCGTATTACGGCGCTGCCATAAATGCATACACACAAATAAAAATATGTATGTATATATTTTATATCCCTCAACAGCACAAAAGCCAACAACAACAACAACAGCAGCAGAAAACACTGCAACACAGCGCCGGCACACGCGTCGAACGCAAACCATCGGTTAAACGGCAAGTATCCTGGGGACCACCCACTGTTGCCGAAGCGGATGCGGAAACGCTCAAACTCACAATCACGCCAACGCCCGCCTACAAGCAGAATGGCTACTATGGCAGCAACAGCAACAGCAGCAACAGCAACAACAAAAACAATGCAAATTGTGCGACAATGACATGAAATTGGCGAGAAAGCAGGAGGATTTCACAAACAAAGCAATACTCGTACTGCATATGGATATGCGAAATGCACGTACATATATACATTAGGGTGATCCAAAAGCAGTAAAGTCGGAATTGTAAGGCTCTCACCGCCTAGGATTGTTCTATATTGAAAAAAAGTATATCCGTATTTTTTATTTTGAAATCAAAAAATATTTAGAGGTCGCTCAAAGCGCTCAAAGTTTTCCATGTATTAACATGTAATTTTTCGTAGAAATGGTATAGAATAGTTAAAAATCAATGCTTTCAAAATAGAAAAATACGAGTATACTTTTTTTTGGTATAGAACAGTTCTAGGGAGTGAGAGCATACAAATTCCTACTTTACTTTTACACATGTATTTTTGGACCACCCTTATGTGCATACAATGCTGAAACTACTATAAATAATTTCATACAATAACAAATCGTAGGAGGTACTGAAAAAAACAAACATTTATTTTCATTAAGTTATATACTCATGCTTTTTAGAATGTAGTATTTGGATACAGACATGATTTTTGGTGCACTTCTAAACTTTTGGTAAATAGTGTAAGAAAATGAAGGGTTTCGAACGAATTTTTATACATTCATATGTAACTTAAAGTATGTAGGCATAACTTCAAAATTTCATTTGGTTTTTCCCAGTAGTTAATACTTTTATGGAATATTTTGTATAAATCCTTTTCTGTATTCGGAATCTTCACATTTTTCGAATTTTATGAAACCACCCAAATACATATGTATGTGTATCTAAAACGTATGTACATATAAAATTTGCTCGTCGAAGAATTTTTCGATGAAAAAATTCGATACATTTAAATTATATAGATATCTATTGTAAAATTTATTCCTCAAAATATGGCATAATTCCATGTCACATTTCCTTTGCGCTAACCATGCCCCATAAGGTAGAAGTTACTAAATACGTTCCAAAATCTTTAAGCATACCACAAAACTACAAAAAATAATTCATCGCTTTTCCATTAACGAAATAATTTTATTTTCAAAATCATTAACTTCATCTACATAGCTTTCTTGTTCATAAAAATTTGTGTGTATTTGTAAAATAACCTATTTCTTGTGATATTTGATTTTAATAAATAATATTTGAAAATAAAATTTATAATATATGTGTTGGTGTTGGTTGATTTTTAATTGATAATATGTAGCGTAAAACTTAAACAGACGGCAGCGTTAATTCGGTTTAACTCGGACTTAATCCGGCTCAACTGTAGTTAATTCCCGAATTGATCCGGCTCAACGCTACCGTCTGTTTATGCTTTTATATACCTAATCAGTGCTATTTATTTTCCTATACCGGCTAAGTTCAAAGATATGTACATATACAATAACTAGCAGGGTTGCAATAGTTGTGTTTTTGCAAAAATTTAAATTTTATTACGGATTTCGGTGGAATACCTCCAGTAAAAACGTTAGTTCGGGAAGATTTTTTTTTTAAGACGAAACACCCCTAGAAATGGGCATTGCAGTTTTAGGACTAGAGTTAACAAAACGCAGATTTCATTGCGGATTTCGGCGAATATCCCTGCGTTAAAAATATAAAAATCTTTGCGTTCGGTTGGGAGTAAATGCAAATATCGATGTAGCGAAAAAGCGACTAATTTCAAACTGGAATGAAACGAAAAGTCTATGGAAACAGAAAGGATAATGCGGAGGTGGTTGAGCACGGTTAAATAAGATTAACAAGTAAAGAAGTATAAGTTCGAGCGAAACCGAACTTTATTTATATACCCGGCGCAGATATCAGTATCGTCATATCAACTTTCTTTAAACAACCTTTGCATGATAAGCAGGGGTGTTGAGTTAGACTGAGTTAGGCAAGGCTCGTACCGAGTTTGGTAAGGATTGGTGAAGGAGCTACTGAGATACAGCATTTCATCATAAGTGGGCGGAGTGCATTTTTCGAAAATACCGTTATATGGGAAGTGGACGTGGTTACAGTCCGATTTCGTTCATTTTCAATACCAACCTACTGGAGATACAGGTTTCCGGTAAAAAAAACCGATTTAAGTTTTGAAAGTACCATAAAAATGGGAGCCACTACTCCACTTTTCTCAAAATCTGTAACTGGTACTAAAAACTCAGATTTTTTCCGATCTTTAATTAAATTCATTTCATTTTTTAAATGATGACAGTGATTGTAGCAGCGATGTGGGAATTATCATTAATTTTGGTTTAATTAAAAGTATTTCTTGTCAAATTGAGAGAAAAGACATTCTCCTATTTTGATTAAAAAATTTTGTATGGCCTTTATAACAATTATATTCAACAATTTTATTGAGCTTGAGGCCGTTTTTAATGAAAACTATTGTGGAAAAAAGTGGGAAAAGCAAAAATAGTTTATAAGGTGAATTTACCACAGTGTGAAGACCACTGGTTGAGGTAACTGGGGTCATTAGATCGAATCCCGCTGAAGAAGTCTGATGAGGCGATGCGGTGGTCTTCGAAATATCTACACTTTGCCACACTACTTTTCATTAAAAACGGCCTCAAGCTCAATAAAATTGTTGAATATATTTTTATGAACAACAAAAAAGGATTGACTTTCACTTCTATATACATATGTACTTCACAAAAAATGGATTATGACGTTCTTCCTGCAAAACAGGCCATATGTCCCAACCAAATGACCAAAAGTCCTTAATGAAATTATATATAATTTTTCTTTTCTTCTACGAGTATTTTAATCCTCAAAGGCGCCAAAAGTTGCCATACAAACTTCGATTCAAAGCAAGAAATTTGAGCTAAATAATAATATTAAAAATTATCCATAATTGAATTTTCTGTCATAGCTGTGGCGATTGTTGTTTGATATCCAAAAACTTTGCTGTAGTATGCCAAAGCTCGCGCCTTAAAGTAGATCTCCTCCTCGTGGGGGTGGAAATCATTTTAATTAAAACTTCGTCAACATTAATTAATGAGACCGTTGTGATAACAAGAATTGATGCTAAAAATTGAAAATAATGTAATTCTAGATTTTGTACGAAATATGGACTTTGTCAAATTAAAATTTTCCAAGAAGTTCGTTAAAATCTATTTATCTATGTACATACATATATATATATAGTATATGTACATTTGAGATTTTGGTATGTGACAGTCGAGATCAAAAATAAATATCAAAATTTTCCCATGGCTCATTGGCACCATTTCACTTCTCCATTGCAAATACCACCACCACCACCACCACTTTAATACCGCAAAGTCATCTGAGTAGCTTTGAATATATAATCATTTAAAAATTTGCATATTTGCACAATTTTTCACAAATGGTATTCCAATTTGCCACAAAATGCTTCGTAACCCTTCACGAATGCCCGTAAATATCCGTAATTAAATGTCACTCTTACCAAACGCATTCACATTCGTGCGCTCACACAACAAACTGCCATCACTCAACGCAGCAAATATGCTTCCACTTACAAACGCACATACACATGTAAATATGTATGTGCACTTTGTAACTCGCTGAGTCAAGTCGACGCATCAACACCTCATCCACAAGTGTTCATGGAGTGGGCTAAGTAAATTTGCACTATTTTAATTTTTTTTTCGTACAAAAAAGACTTATAATGAACTGCTTTTCCGAAAATTTCCCCCCTGAGTGTGCGTGTGTGGGTGTGTGAGTGTGAGTAATAAATTTTAACTCACTTTCTTTTCAACTCAGTTGCATTATTGCGTTGTTGCATTGAATGTGAAAATAAAATGTGAAACGATTTTCCTCTAGACTCGCCGCATAAATTTTAATTAAATGTCACTCATACGCCACAGCGTGCAAATAGTGTAAACTCAGGGAACGCATTATACTTACTATATAGTACACACATTCATACGTACATAAATGCATTCGTGCATAAAACATAGCGCATTCGTAAGTGTATTAGGGCAACTTAAGTATTATACAAAATCTAAAATTTCTTAAAACGATGTTATATATATTTTTTTTAACGATTTCAAAACATCCATACTGCGCTTTCGAAAATTTAAACTCAGAAATGAGAAAAGTATTTCTTTACGAAAATTAATGTTTCTTCATCGTATTTAAAATACCTTTTAATGGAATCGATTTTTTTAATATAGCGGAAAAATTTTCAAGTTTTATTTTTATTCGATAATTCTCCAGGGTCCAGGCATCCTAAAGTAGTATGTATATACATAAGTCATTCAATTTACGCACATGTATATAAATTTATTGTGTCTGAGTTCTAGATATGTAGTGCAAATACACTGACGTTCAAATTCGTGGTTACGCCCAAAGATGAGAATGTCTATGGTCATAGCTTTTTTTCTTGATATGGAAAAAGCTCTTGGATTGATGGGTTAAAGTTTTCATACCAACACATTGAAATGTACGAAGGCAATTTGACATTTGAATGACTTGCTAAATCTCCAACGCAATAACTTGAAATGCAACACTGCTCCTGTCAACTGCCATCTGTTATTAGTGAAATGCCACTTTTTTAGTAACACATCATTTACAGGGCAATTCTGGCAATTAACTTGAAACAAACCACCGGTCGCAATGGCCGAGCGAACAAAGCACTGGCGTGGCATTCGAGAGATCCGAGGTTCGTATCCTCGGGAGCAAGTTTTTTAACTTTTTCCTTTTTATATTTTATTGTTTTAAAAAGAAAATAATAAATATATTTTTTTAATTTCATTAAATTTTTAAATATTTATTTTTTGTTTTGTGAACAAAATTTTTTTAATTAAATTTTTTTCTCTTTTAATAGTTAAACTTTATTGTTTTTAAAATATCATTTTTTTATTTAATTAATAGTTAATAAATTAGTTGCTAAAAAATTGATTGCTTAAATATTTTAAATGATTATTTAAATAAAAAGAAAAAGTTGACTGGGATGTAAATAGGCACTATGATTGTTCGCAAAAAAAATATATAAATCAACGCCATTTTTTATCAATGGAAATTGTTAAATAAAAAAAGCCACGAAAGACTGGCGGCAAAAAAATTAAAAAAATCAACGTTAATTTGCAGCAGCACGTTATTGACAATACTCAAATATTGTTTGCTATAGAACTCCATACCTTAAATTGTTCTAAAAATTCGGAGTAAAAAATTAGAAATTTAGACGAAAATTTTTTTAGTTTTTCTAAATGTTGTATATAGCTTGAATCCTTGATTTTAATGGATTTAGTTAAAGCAACAAAACATTTTTACTTGAAATATTAAAAAGAAATCACCAAGTGCTTTTTTTTAATCACTGTTTGTCGTTGTTGCTTTCAGTTTCATCACTTTCGCTTTTGGTTGAAGGAAACTGAGAATATGCCATTAATATGATCATGGGCGTAGCTCGAGCCTCCCCCCCTAACTTTCAAATTTTCCTTGTATATATATAAAGTAGTACCCTGAAATGCCAGCTTAATAGGGTCGAGCCCCGCCCCCCCCTAAATTTCATTCTGGCTACGCCGATGAATATGATCTCAAATACCGTATAATTATTTGAATAAAAAGTTTATTAAAAACAATTTTAAATCTTATTGAAATAACTAAAAAATAAATAAGCTATGGATGGTAAGTATATTTTTGCTCAGTGGCAACCCTGGCAATAATGTTAGTCGAGCCTGGAAAGTCGGACATATTCTAAAAAAAATTCCGAAACAATCTCAAAAAACCCGCTGATGTAAAACTCTCTAAAAAATACCAAAACATTGCGAGAAAATCTCAACATTCTTTATATGCAGACTCTGCTTTAACCAGGCGAGAATTCCAGTTAAGTTCCTTAATGAATTACAAATTTGTATTACCTAAAGTGCAACTATATTTTTGACCATCTGTGTATGCGTTTATATTTAGTTAATGTAAATGCATAAGTTGGTTTTCATTATTTGCGCTGCAGTAAATGTTGACAAATTTGCTGCATAAATAGCATGCAACGTGCCATTTTACACGCACATACATACATACATGTGTGTATTTGTTGCCTCTGTTGTGGCTGCTGTCAGTAACGATGTTGCTACCACTTTTCTTCTTACCACATACACTCTCAGTCTATTCGTTGGTTGGTTCCAAAAAAAAGCACACACAATAATATATGTAACGAAAAAAAAAACAAAAATACACAAAAATAAAAACTTGGTTGGCCACTGCATTTTATTGTGTAGCGGCAAGCGGAGCGTAGCAGTGAGTTGAAAATATTGTTTGCCAACTTAAACTTAATTATGTAAAAATTTTTTTTTTTTTGTTATTTTCTTCTTTTTTTTTCAATGAAATTACCCAAAAGCAATGCTTAACATGTGATTATTGTGTGTGAAAAGTTTGTTAAGGGCATAGCAGCGGAAATTCAACTTGAAACAGCTTAACTTTTTGCATATAATTGACCACTAAAGTTTGTGGTGGCCAGCATTTTGCCAAGAGTGGCCATGAACACTGTATTTAGCACATGTACACGCACGCACGTAAGTACTTACATATATATGAAATTAATGTATGTCCACGTGCGTTCATATTACATGCTTGCCACATTCTACATGTATGTAAATTCGCTTAAGGATTTATAAATTTATTGCGAATTTATGCAGAGCAGCTACTTGCCTTGTCCTTTCGCTTTCAGTTGCTGCCTCTGAATCTGCTTCTAAATATTTTTAAATAAAAAAATAAAATTAAAAAAATCACATAAATACTCTCCAAACACTTCTGTAGCAAAAGTTTTCCCTTCAACGCCATTAACAATTGCTGTGCGTGTTTTTTTTTTGTTCGTTGCTCAGACCATTTTCATTGTCACAAATAAATACATTCACATATTTCATGTGCTCAATGATGCGTTTATTGCTTTAGTTTGTTTTTTTTTTCATTCGCACTCGACTTTCACAGCTTACCGTTTTTTTTTTTTTTGTTGCTTCTAACAACTTTTTAGCATCCCGCAGATTCATCAGCCACCACAACAAGAGAACATCTCCGTTGGCATTAACGCCTTCATTATCACCGTTTTGAAATTACATTACTGTTACATAATGTATCATGTAGCATTCTGGCCGCTGGTCATAAATTCAGCGAAAGTCATTGCTGGCCGCTCCAGCTCAGCTCTTCATTTCTTTGCTTCACATTTTTTTTATTCAGATTTTTAAGCGTTTTTTAATTTATAACGCGTAAGTTGCGCCAGTGGTTAACGAATTTTTGCTAAAAAAAAAACAATATATCCTTTAATGTGAAAAGTTCTTGCTGCTTTGTTTTTAGTTTTCGTGAATTCGCAGTAAATTTTAGTCGTAACGCTGATTGCTAACAACAAAGGATACTTATGGTTACTTGATAGGTTGTAACTAGTGGAATGTTCAAGCAAAAATTTTTTACTGAGCTGAAATTGTAAAAAAGATATTTCTACATTTGAAATCAATAATTATTTTTTATGGCATAATTAGAGTACGTACTTTCAGGCTGAAGAAGGTGATTTCCTCATTACCTAAAAATTTCTTATTCTTACCAATTTGGGCAAAAAAAAAGCTGCCGTTTTTTGAATTTTTTAGAATTTTTTTAAAAACACGAACGGAAAATCCATTTTCTAAGAATATTTAAGACCGAAGTCTTCTTAAAATTTTAAGAACGAATCCCAGTCGAGCTTATTTTTAGAACGCCATTTTTCTCTGAGTGTATAAACAACACATGTATGTACGGGCTTATTTAGCTCGATAAATAACTCGCGCAACAAAAGCATTAAGTCCACCAATGCTCTCGCTTTTGAAAAATCGTAGCCATCTCTCGACGTACAAAAATCAAACTCTACAAATATGCATCTCGTTCTCTTGTACGGCGCAGAAACATGGACAAGAACAAGAGCTGTAAGACCCGACTGTAAATGCCAAAGATGACATCTTTTATTAGTGTAAAAAGGTGATGCCTCCATTCGATAAAAAATAAATAAAAATTATAAATTGCCTTGCAAAAATACTTTAGACTCAGGGGTGTACGGCAAACTTTTGTTTTCGGTACGGTCTGGTGTAAATACTACTATATTAAGTGGAGGTATATGTCAAGGCCACACTTATGAACATACACTGCCGGAACAAAGTGTTGGCACAGCAAATTTTTTACAATATATGCAACAATTTTCATTCTAATATTTTTCCGCTAATTTCGTGTAAAAATATAGTTCATTCTACAAAAAAAAAAAAAAAAAAAAA
>NW_016158234.1:43406-96296 GCF_001687245.7 Rhagoletis zephyria | reverse complement strand
AAAAAAAAAAAAAAAAAAAAATATAATTCTTAAACTTTGCGCAAAACTCGCGAAAATTCAGCAAAGTTTCATGAAAATTTTCAACTTTTTAATCAGTTTTTATAGAATTTTTTTGAGTATGCAAGTTTGTAGCCCAAACAATGTTATTACAATGAAGCGCAAGTTTTAAGTAGCTAGGAACTATCGTTGATTTTTGGCACTTTTTTCACGCAGTCTCTTCCATACAAAAAATCTTTTCGAAAATACTATATGTATGGAAAAAGTGCAAAATACCTTCAACAAAAAAGATTCTCAAAAATCAACGCGATTTTTTACTAACTCCGAACTTGCATTGTTTTACTAGAATTTAATGGGCTGCAAAACTGCATGCTCAAAAAAAATTTTATCAAAAAGTTGAAAATTTTGATGAAAATTTGCTGAATTTTCGCGAGTTTTGCACAAAGTTTAGGAATTATATTTTTATGTTTTTTGTTTTTTGTGGAATGAACCATCATAATAAAATTAAAAGTTGTTGCATATATTGTGAAAAATTTGCTATGCCAAAACTTTGTTCCGGCAGTGTAGGTATTTTTTTTACTACGCTAACAAAATGTTTCGAGAGAATACATATTACTCAACTTAGAAGAAGACTTTATGCACACTTTTAATTTTCAATGCCACACTTAATGCTTATGCGAAATTGCTTTTTTTTCTTTTTAAATATTCGATTTGATCTCGAAATGCTTACAGATGTAGCGATTAAGCTCACACTGTGATCATAATTCAATGACATTGTAAACAGCCATTACATTATAAAAATAACATACATATTTATGTACACAAACTTGATGCCACGGCTAGCGATTCTTATACTCAGCAGTTGTATAGATGAACACACTTAAAGTATACCCGTACATAGTACATTTGCATGCATTTAAAAATAGCATCCCTACAAGGCATTGCTGAGCACTTTAGGCAAAAATTCTAACACATTTACAATGATTTCATTAGTCCCGGGAATTTGGAGAAATCCAAAATTTAAATTTCTTGATTTCTTATTTTTAGGATAATTTCCAAAATTTTAAAAACTATCGCTATCTGGGAGATTCCTTTAAATTTTGGTAAAATGCGAATATTTTGAAATATATAAAAATTATTGAGATTTTAGAAATTTTTACATTTTCCCAAATTTTGAGAATTATTTATTCTTCAATCCATCCCAAAATCTAGAGTTGTGAAATATCACAAATTGTTTCAAAATTCGTATGTTCATGGTACTTGTGTATGAAACCTAGAAAATTCTTAGAATTCTAAAATATATTAACATATTTGAAAAATTCCTAAAAATTTTCACTTTTTTGAACACTTATTTTGTGCTTTGTCTAAGTACTGAAGTCAG
This sequence comes from Rhagoletis zephyria, assembly GCF_001687245.7. NCBI lineage: Eukaryota > Metazoa > Arthropoda > Insecta > Diptera > Tephritidae > Rhagoletis > Rhagoletis zephyria. The sequence goes on along the minus strand of NW_016158234.1, from coordinate 94,918 downwards.
TATAAACTATTTTAGTATGTTATTCACGATATATGTTGAAAAACTATTTCTTTTCTTCAATATCTCCTGAAAAAATCTCCCAATCAACGTAAGTTCGAAAGATATTGATGTGCCTGAATGAAAATTATTAATGCTACAAGCGACTAAAGTCGAAACAAGTGAGATTTTCAATCAACTACACAGTTTTAATTGATTCTTTTTTTCATTACAGTAAATTTTAAATTTTTAGTGGATTAGTTTTATGAAAAAAAAATGCAAACTTTAACAGTGAAAAAAATTGGAAAAATGAAGATGCGCAATGATTTTTTTTATGAAAATGTTACTCATACGCCATGTCTACATGTATGCCATTAAAATATGTATGTCGTCTTTCCCCCGCTCCTGAGCAGAGCAAATATATTTTTCATTAAAAAAAAGTTTACAAGCGGTAAGTAGAGAGAATGTAACACCAATAAGGGAAATCTGCTCAGTTTTGCCCAGGGCTAGAACGAAAACTAGAAGTTAGCCAGGAACTTTTGCAATGAATGATACTCAGCTGTCTTGCAGGGTTGCTAGAATATAGGTATCTACATATGTTCATTTGTATGTATGCCCTTAACACATCTATATTGCTATAAATTTATACTCGTATGTACATATAAGTATGTAGTTGTTGTTAAAAGTTGATGGTTTTTTTTTGGTCTGCGTGGCGGAAAGAAGTGTCACAAAGCATTCAAAAATCCAACGACAAGTCAACAGCCCGAAACAATCCTTTAAATTATTGTCCTTGCAAGTGCAAGTGCAGCTATGTATGTGCGGCTCACAAACCAAGATTAAAGCTGCAAGCGAAAGTGTTTGCGTTGGCCTCCAAAAACCAAAGGCCACACGATTTTCAAGTGACATAATGGCTTTCTTAGCTTTCGCTTTTAATGCTGACATGTGGCAAACAAAAATATATGTACATATATAAATACATACGTACATAAGGAGGCATATATGTATGTACATAAAAAATATATTTACATATGTACATATGCATGGGAGCAATTCTCATGTTACACTTACAAAGGTGCTGTTGATTGCTTTCATGGATGCATTTGTTGTATTGACTGTAAAATGGTCTCGCTACGGGATGCATTTTCTTAATACAACAATTCTCTTCATTGTCTTTTGGTTGTTTCAAACGGAATGCATTCTTGTTTTTTTTTTTTTTTGTTTGTGAGAAATTCACTTTACTTTTACAAAGAGTGATTAAAAATATTAAAAGAAGAGTGATATGTAAATTAATGAATTGCCTTTGATATGATGCATATGAAATAAAATATGGCCTCGATAAAGGACAATATGTTTCATGACCTTAAAAGAAGAATGAATTATAAGTACACATGTTTGCAACCATGGCTTTCTAAAAAGTGGGAATATTATTTAGAATTTTACTAGCAAATTCATATAAACGTGTAAAAATGCCACGCTGCAAGAAATGCCAAAAAGTCTAAATAAAATACTGAAAGTTACGAAAAATTTCAAAAGTTAGGCTAGGCTAGGAAGGCGTCTGTGGAATGATCCATGTTTTCACTCGGAGACCTAGTTGTCCATTGGTGGTGCCCCCTTTAAGTGAGTGGCATAAAGAGGCATATTCCCTAGCTAGGTATTCAGGGGGAAATTAGGATACTTTTCATGACATTAATCCTCTCTTCAGCGATTTGACAGCATCCACATATTCGCTGAGATCATAAAATGCTGGGTTGTCAACCTCTCCCTTTGGTAGTATATCTACTTTGGGACTCACATCAAACAGACTTTTCGGTCAAAAATGTCCTTGAACGGAATTTTTCCGAGCAGTTCAAGCCAAACCTAAGTTTTAATCAATAATTCGGGAACCCGAAAAAATTCTCCTACGATCGTTCGCAGACTAGGACGTCAAAGATCGTTGTGAACAAATTTCGACACATTCCTTAATTTTACTATGGGATTCATTGTAGTTAAGTTGAAGCATTTTAGTTTGCCTTGAGCGGCTAGTCACGATTTGGTGGATAAGGGACATATGGGGTTTCCTGCGCGGTATTTGTTGAGTTTGCCGCTGTTGGGATTGGTGCCAACCACAGTTTGGCGGGCGGCAACTACGTCTCTACTGCTGCCGAAGCAGAAAACAGAGTGAGGTAACAATAGCTGCTGGTTAGCGCTCTCACCGAAATTGGAGTGTGTTTATGGTCGACCTTCCTCGCTTTGTTGATAAGGTAAGCTCCATAGAGCTTCTTTTAGGTGGCTGCATCAGTACACTTGTTGCGCCTAACCGCACTGGAGTTCGGGTGGAGTATTCTCTGGCGTACGCGACTGAAGTATGTACATAAGCTGCTGATTGCGAGTTGGGCTGTATGCCAAACCGAATCAGAAGGAAAGAACAACAACAATTGATAGGGTTCGCCGAACAGTGGCAAGAGCCAAGTAATTTCGGTACGTAGAAGCCACCTTTGAGTCACTATAGTAGCATGGTGAAATTATACCAGGTGTAGTAATAAGAGCGAGAAGAAATATTTTACATTTTCTTATTTGAAAATTTACTTTAAAAGTTTCTATAAGATAGCCGAATGTCGAGAAAATACTGCGAGATAGATGTTTTATTACTTCACCTATTTGTAATTTCATCATGACTATAGTACTATGAAACGTGAAATTTCACTTGTTTCAGTTAATGGCCTTTTAGGTTCTAATATTTTACTAACACTTTAACTGGACACTTTTATAGTTTTCGATTATTAATTATATAATGTTCAAAAAAAATATATCTATGAAGTGTACATAGATATAAATTAAAAATGTTATATATATATATATTAGGTCTGCATCACTCTCCATACAACAAAGATCGGTACTAATTTTCCATCGCATTTATGATATCTATTACTTTTTGGGACTTCTGCCAAAATATTTTAGAAAAATATTTCTCAAAACTATTTTTTTTTTTTTTATTCAACAATTTTATTGGGTTTGAGCAGGTTCCTAATGATTCTGCTAGTTCGGAGATCACCACATCCCCTCATCAGGTTTCTTCATCGAGTTTACTGCGAATCTTAATATTTTTCCGAAATATTTTGGTGAAAGTCTCAAAATTAAATAAATTGTATAGTTCTAATTGAAAATAGTACCTTTTTTTGTATGGTTCACACTAATGTACAGTATATGTAAGCACAATTATTATATGCCACATTTATTTCCGCTTCTTTTGTGCAATTGTCGATAATGGTGTTAGTACTCATTTTTAATTAATTTGTTTAATTTTGTCTCTCTTTTTCATATTTTATCCTTTTTGCACTCCCATAAAAAATTTCAAAATTTTCTTTTTTCTTAAAAAAAATCGCACTTAAATCAAAATTTCATTCCAAAAGCAACGTTAATTTCCTATTCCCCTTTCCATGACACCCCCACAGACAGCAAACGAGAATACCAGTATGTCTCCAGCAGACAGCGACAGCATACCAAGTATCGCCAGTCTTGACATGCCAACGAAAGAGACATTGCTCTGCGAACGCGCACAATCAACGCCACCCTACACCCCAAAGAGCCCGAAGCCAAAAAGACGACTACTGCCGTCCGTGAATTTCAAATTGCCAAAAGTTTCAAAAAATCACAAAGCGGACAACCCAATTGGTGGTCAACAAACAACAATCGAAATTGATAGTCCTGCTGGTAACGACAATGAGTTTAGTCCTATGCTAACACCAACAACGCCAGTGACACCCAATGGCGCTGCTGGAACAAGTACTCGGCCGCAAGTCGACTGCGAAGTGCCTTCCGTGCCCATTGAAATCGATAATGTGCCAGTGATACCCTTCCGTACAAAATCTAATCCGCGCCTACAAGTACAGCCCGCCTATATTGATGATGCTCATCGACAATTTTGGAATCCAATCAGTTATTTGGGTGGACCGCATCTACAGCCGCGTGATAGAAATAGCCTCACATCTGTATTATCGCTCGATTAAGCATTGAGCATTGTTTTGGGGAAAATGTACTCTACAATAATTTTCAAAACTATCATGAATGGTGCCAGTGCTGTCAACCCTAGTCCTAGATACACATTTATGTATTATTTGTTATAATAAAAATTACTCGAAAGTAAAATGGCGGTTTTAACTAGGCAAATACTTAATTAATGTTACTCAACATTCCGTGACCAAAGATATACTTTTTTTCTAGAGTATTAAACTTGTTATTAATATTTATGTACATACATATGTAGTTATGAATGAATATTTGATTTACGTAGTGTTTAAAATCTTATTTATTAGTGTAACAAGGAAAAGATGTAAAGGAAACGCCAGCATAAAATGAATGAAATATATAAAAATTTACATACTTTACCTAATCAATGTTGTTTAATGGCCTCAAAGGTAAGTTTCTAAAAAAACGTATGTACTCATGAAATTTTATGTGTAAGCATTTATGTCCCGAAATGGTCCCTGAAAAGTGTTGAGCTAGTCCTAAGCTATGCCTGAACTAGCCCTTAAATGATTCCTAAAAAGTCTTGAACTAGTCCCGAAAAAGTACTGAAACGATCCCGAAAAAGTGTCGGAATTGCCCCAATCATGATCATGTTTTTTTTTGCCCAAGAGGTGACTAATCAGCAGTTTCACAAGTTGTCTGCAGTCCCATCAGCTCAATGAAAGAAAAGGCATCTAGTTAGATTTAGGGCCGGCATGGGTTTGCCCGTCTATACCTCCCAGTTATTGCTGAGCGGGCAGGTGGCATCAGCCCAGTGTTGCTGAAGCAGGGTGGGGGACTCCTACTGCTACACCTTGTGAGTATTATGAGAGAGAGTCTAGTTCTTTCCTAAATTCCGAGGGTGTGGAGAAGTTCGCGAGTAGTCGAACTATTTAGACCTATTAATTTGACCTCATTCTTGCCTAAAAATAATAGAGAAGGTCTTTGATAACAAAATTAATCTAACGCTCTGAAAATGGCCCCAAGCAGCATGCGTTTAGGTTGGAAAAGTCTACGGCCACCGCTCTTTATGCGCTGACTACAGTGATAGAAAGAGCCTTTGAGTATGGATAGACTATGCTATGCGCCTTCCTTGATATCGAGGAGGGCCTTCGATAACAACATCACGCGAAGGGTTTTGGCGGGCACTTGAGAGCCGAATGGTGCAAATGGATTGTATAGAATCGCTGAAATAGAAAATGGGGACAGCATGGTGCAGCTGCAAACATAACAAAACTAAACTAAGAGTCTTCGTGCCAAAGTGGGACCTAGGAGTAATCCCTCTAAGACGGTCAACGTACCCTTCACTAGGAAAATGAATCTTCCAGGTATGAGGAAGATAACCTTAAAGAAGAATGTCTCCGCCTAACTGAAGTAGCTGGGTATAATCCTAGATTCTAAGCTTCTGTGGGGATCTTCCGTCGGCGCGACCACATCAAAGGGTACGAGTGCACTATTGGTGTGCAGGCCAGTTTTCGGGGTGCAGCTCAAAGATTCTTAGTGCGACCAGTAGTGACCTATGGGGCGGTACCTTGGGCATCAATTACTGTCTTGACCACGTTGAGACAGTTTCTCATTAAACTGCAAATCCCAAAGGTGGGAGTGCTATAACTGATGGTTGCAGACCATGGAGTACTTGGTCGGAGCCCTTACCAGCCAAATAATTGTCAGCTATTTCATTACCAGCTCCCAACTTTCAGAAATGTAGAGAAGGAGGCCCAATCTCAAGCGATTCCCAAACTCATATGAATAATGCCATACCATGTTCCGTCTACTTGGCAAAGCGTTGAATTAGTGTTCATTCCTAAGGTAGGCAATACATACGCAGCCTATGAACTTCAAGTAGACTAGTCTTGTATACTGAAAACTTTCGACAGACTTCTGAACATGCACTTTCATTCAAAATTGGTCAACGTAGGAATGTCTATCGCACAGCATGCTCACCTAAAACGGAGCTCTACAGAAACTGCGTACATGGGGTAGAATTCTATCTGGAAAATAAACCATATGCATTGACGGTTTTCTTGGACATAGAAGAGCATTCATGGAACGATCAGGCATCAGCACTACTATTTTCTATGATAACTAGGCGGCGGTTAAGGCACTTGGCCCGATAATACAGATAGTACTTTCCGGCTTTAGCTGATAGCCATGTCATTGCAGTGATCTGGGTGCAGGAGCACAGTAGCAATCGTGGCAAAGATATGGCCGTCAGTCTCGAGTTATGTAGACTCCAGACCTGTGAATACCGTCCTAGGCGCACAACCACCGGACACCGACGAGACGGAGCTTCATATGCCTCGGGAGACTAAAACCACAATAGCCCAGGATAAAATCATAGTTGAGCAGATTAGACGCAGATGCTGCAAATGAGTGTCCCGCATGCGGAGAGACACCCCACGACTCGAAATATCTCTTCGTATGCCCGGAAAACCCGACACTGCTAACGCCTTGACCCTTTGGCCGACCCCATTGAGGTTATTTGAGCTTGACGACGACTGAGATATTAACCGATCTGGGCGGGGTTGTTGTAGCCACTACAACAACAACAGTGCTACTGAGGGGTGAACGAGGCGCAAAAGCCTTATCCAAGCTGAAAAAAAGAGCTGCCCTTTTATTAACAGTCGCCTCATCAATGTTCTGCGTCGAATTCTAGGTGGCGGAACTAGCGAGTTCTGAAGCTTTCCACTAGAATAGAAGACATACTCGAAAAGCTGATACCCCTTGCATTGCACTTGCTACTGCGACGATTTTTTCATCACAAGACCAAACCAGTATTGCGGATGTCGCAGCTACCAAGTCTTGACAGCAGCACGAGCACAAGTTTGCTGAAAGTTTTTGTCAGTCCGTATACGCGTTGCTTAAACTCAAGGTTGGAACCAGAGTGGCCGTGGCGTGAGGTTATTCTGCGCCGCCCATGCCTTCGCTTCATTGACACAATAGTGAAATCGATCTTATTTGCAGCCGGCAGATTTCGACAGTGATGGGAGAAAATACTCCCACTTTTACATTTCCCACCAACCGATTTGGCTGCTCCTGCATGAATCTAAAGCTTACTCACCAGCATTTTAAAACAATAACAAGAAAAGCTAGCGGCTTATGGTTAGCTATCCACTTACAAAACACACGCATTTTATTACATCTTTCTTTCATTTAGACTACAGAAAATAAAAAAGTTACAAGCATAGTCCATTCTTCCATTAAGAAATTTAATTTTACATTCCTATATTAATTTAATGTGACAAGGATGACATCATGTATTTATGTGAGTATAGCAGTAACTACATATAAATATATACGTACATACATACATCTACGGTATGAATGCGCGTAAAATATTATCTTTATTTAAGTATGATTTCAAAGATCGTACTAAATTCACAAATAATACAAACGTCGCAGTTAATGATGCTGTTAAAAAAAAAAAAGCATGTAACAAATTCTTTCGCGCATAGCCTAAATAATTATAACTATTAAAAGTACGTTTTTGACGGCAGCGTATTATATATTTTCAATTCCACTTTCCCGGAGCAACACACTCCCTCTATGTCGAGCACGTTACTACCGTCACACTTCGTAAGGATAAATGGAAGAAATCACTAAAGATGCTAAAATATTTTAGGTTTAAATTTCGTGGAACGTTGTATTGGTTTCTATAACCAATTGCGACCGCCACGTCATATGTTGTTCTCTTTTTTTGCGTCTTCGCTTTTACCAGTTTCCTCACTTTCATTTGTATCCACTATAAAATAAGTGCATGTTATAAATTTTGAAAATTTTGCGTTATTTAAATCGAATCCTTACTCTTCTCTTTGTCGTCCTTATTATCGGCATTTTCTGTAACTGTTTTGCTCTCTTTTTCCAAACGTGGTCGCTTGCGTTGACCTTTGTAAGATCGATTGTCGCGGCGGCCACCATCGCCTTCATCCTCTGAATCTGAGAATTCGTTATCAGGATCAATTCGTTTATCTTTATCGCTTTGTGGTATTCTTTCGTCTTTGTTGAGCTTATCTTCATCCTCGGATTCATCATTGATAGCATCTTCCGGTATGGCTTGAATTTGTACACCGGGAGCATGTGGCAGCATACGCAAGTTTTCGAAAAGTCTAGAAATATTTAAATGCGCATTAGAAAATTTCTACTTGGCCACCAATAAACATTTCTATTACCTATTTTTGATCTTTTCCAAATACTCTGAAGTGTTTTGATTAGTCATATTACTCGGGCTGATGTGCAACTTAAAATCAGGACCGAAATATTCAAAGTAATCATTGTACGGCAGTTCGTTTGCAATTTCTACGCCGAGCGCAACTGACGTTTCATATGTCCAACATCTAGACACATTACGAATCGTATATCCACCACCTCCAACCATTAAGAAGGGCAAGCTGTATTTCTTTACGAATTCTACACATTTTCCATGACCCTTGACAGTCAAATTAAAGCACCCAAGGCGATCACCTGTCAATGAATCTGCACCACACTGGAGCACAACCGCTGCAGGTTGGAACGTCTCCATCACCTTTGAAATGATTGGTACAAATATGGATTCGTATGCTTCATCGTCCATGCCATCACGTAGTGGTATATTCACAGCATAGTATTTGCCTTTGCCAGCGCCGATATCACGCAAGTCACCTGTGCCGGGGAAATACTCGCCGTATTTATGGAAGCTTACGGTCATGACGCGATCGGTAGTGTAAAACGCCTCCTCAACACCGTCACCGTGATGCACGTCTATATCGATATATAACACGCGCTGGTGATATTTCAGGAGTTCCAAAATGCCAAGTACAATATCATTGACATAACAGAACCCCGAAGCTTCAGATTTCTTAGCATGATGCAAGCCACCACCCCAATTTATGCAAATCTCGGAAGCTTGTTTATTTAGTTTGACAGCAGCGGCTACAGAACCCCCAGCGGATAACTGACAAAACTCATAGAGACCATCAAAAACTGGGCAATCCTCGCCGACATTGAATCGCTGCATTTGCTTGTTATATTCTGACATATTGTCCGGACGTATGGAGCGCAAAAAGCGTACGTACTCATCCGAATGGAACTTTGTCATTTCGTCGGCAGTGGCTTTGTGTGGTCGCTGTTATATAAAAAAACAAATAAATTAATTTGAAGTTTAAAGAATAAAATGAAAAACTAACATAAATTTCCATTTTGCGGTATAGACCGTAATTTAAAAGCAAATTATGGGTCATACGTATGCGATGAGGCTTCATTGGATGGCCCTGACCATAGTAGTAATTACCAATATCACCTAGAAGTAAGAAAAACAACATGGATAAGTATTATAGCAAAGAAATAAAAGTATTTCATAACGCCTAGCTGTTTCAAATCATATACATAGTACTTTCAAGGGTTTAAATTAATACTAGTAGTAGTTAAAATTACAATTATAAATATTCTCTAGTGCGCATACATATGTATGTATGTAGATACAAAAACGGATAAATCTCGCAAAATTTTCGCCATACAGTTAGAGTCCGTACAGTAGATTCAGTGACAGCGCACTTTTGATGCTATATTTGACCGAAGAATCGCCCGAAGTGCGCTACCAGTCATACATAGTATGGTCGTTTTAGGAAAGTGAGCTGCAATATAGGCGCCCGCATACAGTCAACACAAAATTGCCAAATTATAAAATTCGACTTTTTAGTAAAATTTGCATCTATACTACCACTTTTTTGTTGACAGAAATCGCAACGCTATTAACGTAAATATATTTAGAAGATTTCCTTTTTCTACCTTGGTCCTGATTTGAAAAATATTAGCTAAATTATTAACAACCGAAAGCCCCATTTCTAATCACTTACTATCATAATAATAGCAGACACGCTTTTTGCTATGCGCCTGCATTTTATATTTAATGTAGGCGATGGGAGCTGCCTCACTTCTTCACAAATAGAAATTAGTTAAATTTATTAAAATTTTCCTTTTTGTTTATCAACCGCGTTGTGACAATTTTTTCGTTAAAAGGCCAACTACAACAAAAACAGCAAACGCTTCTTTGCGCGGCGAAAAATGAAAATGCTCGGCGAAATAAAGCACTTCTAGTGTTGCCGACCTTCCTAAAACTTATTGATGGATTTTCTATCCTCCATTCAACTTGCAACCCTGTTATCAGCTGAATAAAGTCCCATTTGGGATCAAACTGCGTTAGGCCGAATCGGTTAGGAACCAAAATACGCACGAATGGGTTAAGGCCCGTTTACATACAACTTTGGCGTTGCATAGGCGTTGGCGTCTCTTCGCCAGCTGATTATGAATACATGCATTTATAATATAAATGCCCAGTCGACAAAACTCTATCTCAGCAGAACGCAAGCGAGATTTTCAAGCATGTGAAAACGAAAATTCGCCTTGAACAACACCTTACCGGCCGTCTTCACATGCTTGAAAATCTCGCTTGCGTTCTGTTTTTGTCTCATGCAAGCGAGATAGAGTTTTGTTGGCTAGGCACTTAACAGCATACTTTTTCATATGTAAAATGTCGCCAAAAAAGAAGGTTCGAGCCTGTTCAGGCCAAATTTGTATTTTCTCTCAAATAAACGATGTTTTTTCTCTGAAGAATTCTGCGAAATGAGAAAATACCTGTCAAACAACAAAATTCAAATTGATAGTTGAAAGCATGCGAGATCTCGCAAACCGCTCGGTATGCGAGAAAAAGTATGCTTCGTACTTTTTGCGGTCTACACGTGCGGGCTCTCGCATGCGTCCTCGCCCAAGCGATATTTTCAAGCATGTGAAAACGGCCGGGTACAAAAATTCGATACGCTTCAACCAAGGCGAATTTATACAAGGTGGTGTTGTTGGCGAATTAAATTTTCGCCTCAGTACTACTGAATGTCAAAATGATGTGTTTGTTGTAATCAAGGCGAATTCATTTTACAACAAACACATCATTTTGACATTGAGAAGTACCGCGGCGAAAATCTAAATTCGCCATCAACACCACCTTGTATAAATTCGCCATGGCGGAATAATAGCTCTGTACCAAAGGGAATTTATACAAGGTGGTGTTGACAGAACAAAAACAAGAATTACAAAAACAAATAATACCCACATTGACAATCAGTACAAAACAAAATTACAGCAAACACATCATTTTGACAAGAGGTACAAATTCGCCGCGAAATCAGCGGATCCGTTAACACCACCTTGTATAGATTCGCCTTGCTCTGTACAAGGCGAATATTTGTACAAGGTGGTGTTCAAGGCGAATTTATACAAGGTGGTGTTACTGGCGAATTTAGGTAACAATTCTTTACCTAGGTGAAAAGTGTCGGTATGCACGGTTGTAATTTCTTCAGAATCCACACGGTTGCATTGAATTTCCCCAAAATTTAAATGCATTTCCCGATTACCCCGAGAAATTCAAATTCCACTAAAATCGGTGAATTTTCGCTCGGCTGGCATCACTGTAGGCCATACAAAATTCGTCCCTCGTTAATCCGTAATTAGGTGCGTTCGTTTAAAATCTCTAGCAGAAACCAACCAACTGCCAAATTCCGGCGAAATGTCATCTGTTCTCTCACAAGAGAGAAATATCCAAAATAGTACGCGAACAGAAAATTTGCAGAAACTTGCAAGTTAGACGAACAGCTGATATAATTTTTGTTTACATACAAAAGTGTAAAATTTATAACGTACGAAAAGTCGTCGCAAAGTGTTATACTGACACAGTTTATTGATTAAACAAATAACTACTTATTTCTTACAAGTTTAATTAGTCGCATTTTGTAATTTTTATCTTCCAAACCATCAAATTCAATTTTGTGATTTGCGTAAATGCCAACCAGCTGTTTTTGATCAGCTGTTTCCCTGTTGGCAAATTGCTGTTGGCAAAAATTTTTCCAACAGAAACTAACAGCTTCCCCTCAAAATGAAATGTCACTTTGCTCTCTCAATTTCCCCTACTTTGCAAGTTTTTTGCGTACGCGAACGCAAAAACCTGTAAGTTTTGGTTAAACTTAAACAATTAACAGCTATGCGAACGCACCTATTATAAAATAATCCCAGATTAAACCGATAACTTTTCGGTGTCCAACCTAGTTTTATCGATTATTTTTGCGAAGAAGAGGAGAAATGCCAAATGTAACCGGACGTTTTCACGTGCATTCTTCAGAGTATCAACATCGTTTATTTTGGTGGAAAATACAAATTTAGCCTGCAAAGCTCGAAACTTTTTTTTTTGTGAAACGTATGCTGTGAAATGCCCATTCAACAAAACTCTATCTCGATTGCGAGAGAAAAAAGCAGAACGCAAGCGAGATTTTCAGGCATGTGACATTTTGGCTGACATCCAAGCTAACTATGGGATTTTGAATAGAAGACGCCAGATTGGCTACGCATGCATTGCCGCAACTTAGCCGGTTTGTTTGCAGCAACGTTTTCTTTGTGCCGACTAGTCATGTTCTGCATGTTTTGTCAGTCAAAAGCATCCCTGTGATGCAGAAAATATTTTCTCTCTGGCGGGGCCTTTAGAATTATTATTATTTTCAAAGAAATTTGGTGTCGACTTTGTAACTTGCGTAATAGAAAATGCTGGCAGGGGTATAACCCATTTCGCGTGCAAAAAAACGTAGAATACCAGCGAAATTTTCAATCAGGTGAAGAGGGCCAATTAACCGAAAAAAATTACCGATTATTATGCGTTTTTCGATTAATCGTGTCATCTCTAAGTTGGTGTGCGTCGTTTGATGGTCGCGAATTGTCTGGAGGAATTTTTGCATTTCACCGGCATTGTTGCAGAAATTGAACTGTGAAATCGGGAAAAAGTACATCTGTTTTGTGTGTGGATAATAAATTGAGAACTTAGCTGCGTCCTTTAAAGACGCAATTTAACAATTTTCTTTTGCGCACTGTGTTACATACATACCTACAACTCATTCTATCAAACAAGCGTGTTGGTTGCAGTTAGCAAGCCGTAGGATCAGCAGCTGCAAAAATGTCTAATTACGCTTTGGACAAAAATACGTTTTTGCGCCGGATAAAACGATTGTATTCAGAATGGCGGGTGAGTTATCTGCACAATGCGATGTGATCTTTTATACCCACTATGTATAACCTGTAAAAATTTGCAAAATGTGTGTCTGTATGTACATGTGTAGATCTGCACGCCACTTGTAAAATTTTAAAATTCGTCATTAAACCCGCTCTTTTTTCGACAGGAACCAGCCATTGCCCATGATGATACATTAAAAAAGGTGGACTGCATCATGTGTGTTGTAGGCGTGGATGAGGACATAGTCTATTCCAAGTCGCGGGCGCTTGAGATATGGCTTCTTGGCTATGAACTCACTGATACCATATCCATATTTGCTAAAGATGCAGTCTATTTCCTGGCCAGCAAGAAGAAAATCGAATTTCTTAAACAGATTGAAAATGTCAAGGAGGAAGGAGTACCCGAAATAAAACTATTGCTGCGCGATAGGGTAAGAGGGAGATTGGAAGAAAAACTATTAGCACATATACATACCATATAATAAATTATTTTTAGAACGATAAAGATAAGGCCAACTTTGACAAATTAAAAGAAGTAATAAAATCATCGAAAAATGGCAAAACACTGGGTGTTTTTGCTAAAGATGTATCCACCAGTGAGTTCTGTGATTCATGGAAGGCAGCTTTGAAGGGTGAGAGTTTCGAAAATTTAGATGTTGGCGCAGCGTTGGCGTACATCATGTGCCCGAAAGATGAACCGGAGATTAACAATATACGAAAAGCATCTTTGGTATCTGTAGATCTATTTAACAAGTACCTTAAAGATGAGATTATGGATATAATTGACTCGGATAAGGTATAAATATAGAAAATGTAAAAGGTTGAGCAGATTATAACCCAGTTTGCTTTCACATTTTAGAAAATCAAACACGCTAAATTGTCAGACGGTGTTGAATCGGCACTCACCGATAAGAAATATGTTTCCGGTGTTGACACCTCGGTTTTAGAAATGTGTTACACCCCAATAATACAATCTGGTGGATCTTATAGCCTGAAATTTTCTGCGTTGAGCGATAAAAACTATTTGCATTTCGGCGCTATTGTTTGTTCGTTGGGCGCACGTTACAAATTTTACTGCTCAAATATATCGCGCACATTTTTAGTAAATCCCACCGACACAATGCAAGAAAACTACAACTTTCTGGTAAATGTACAGGAGGAAATTTTAAAATTACTAAAACCCGGCGCTAAGCTGAATGAAATTTACGACACCACCGTAGAATATATAAAGAAAGAGAAACCCAAACTGTACGATAACTTTACCAAGACTTTCGGCTTTGCCATGGGCATTGAATTTCGAGAGAACTCGATTGTAATAGGTCCGAAATGTCATGCTGAAGTGAAAAAGAATATGGTATTCAATGTGAACGTAGGCATCGCAAATCTCACTAATTCTGATGCATCAGAGAAGGAGGGCAAAACATATGCGCTGTTCATTGGTGACACTGTGCTGGTTGGAGACTCTTCTCCAGCTAATATAATGACACCTTCGAAGAAGAAAATAAAAAATATCGGCATTTTTATTAAGGATGATAGTGATGAAGAGGATGGGGATGAGAAGGAGGAAGTGAAAGAAGATAAGGGCACCGAAATATTGGGGCGTAGCAAACGTAATGCTGTACTTGAAAATAAGTTGCGTACAGAGACTAATACCGAGGAAAAACGCAAACAGCATCAAAAAGAATTAGCACAGCTTTTGAATGAGAAAGCACGCGAACGTCTAGCTAAACAGGGAGAATCGAAGGAAGTCGAAAAGGTGCGTAAAAATACTGTCTCGTATAAATCTGTCAGCCAAATGCCACGTGAACCAGAGGTAAAGGAGTTGAAGTTATACGTGGACAAAAAGTACGAGACCGTAATTTTGCCGGTATTTGGCATACCAGTACCCTTCCACATTTCTACGATCAAAAATATTTCACAATCTGTAGAAGGCGAATACACCTACCTACGTATTAACTTCTTTCATCCCGGTGCCACTATGGGACGCAACGAAGGTGGTCTATACCCACAACCAGAGGCGACATTCCTCAAGGAAGTGTAAGTTTTAGTTTTTTTTTCATTAAATTTTACGCCCGTTACACTTCATGTGTATTAATTTTATACAATTTTCTTTATTAGCACCTATCGTTCCTCAAATGTGAAAGAGCACGGAGAAATCTCTGCACCTTCGTCCAATCTTAACAACATTTTCCGTCTGATTAAAGAAGTACAGAAGCGTTTCAAGACGCGTGAAGCAGAAGAACGCGAAAAGGAAGATCTTGTCAAGCAGGATACACTCATATTATCGCAGAATAAGGGTAATCCTAAACTCAAAGATTTATATATACGCCCGAACATTGTAACAAAACGTATGACGGGCAGTTTAGAGGCACATACGAACGGCTTTCGCTATATATCTGTACGTGGCGATAAGGTGGATATACTCTATAACAACATCAAGAGTTCATTCTTTCAACCATGTGATGGTGAAATGATAATTTTGTTGCACTTCCACCTGAAGCATGCCATTATGTTTGGCAAGAAGAAGCATGTCGATGTTCAATTCTACACAGAAGTAGGCGAGATCACCACGGATTTAGGCAAACATCAGCATATGCACGACCGTGATGATTTGGCCGCTGAGCAGGCTGAACGTGAGTTGCGTCATAAATTAAAAACGGCATTCAAGAGCTTCTGCGAGAAAGTGGAGTCGATGACTAAGCAACAAGTAGAATTCGACACGCCATTCCGCGAGTTGGGTTTCCCAGGCGCACCATTCCGTAGCACAGTTACGTTGCAGCCAACTTCGGGCAGCTTGGTAAATCTGACAGAATGGCCGCCATTTGTTATAACTCTCGACGACGTCGAATTGGTACACTTCGAACGTGTACAATTCCATTTGCGTAACTTCGACATGATTTTCGTTTTCAAGGACTATCAGAAAAAGGTGGCAATGGTCAACGCAATTCCCATGAATTTGCTTGATCACGTTAAGGAGTGGTTGAAGTAAGTTTGAGATAAACTCTATTTAAAGCATCAGTTATTTAATGGTAATTTTTACCACAGTTCTTGTGATATCCGTTACTCGGAGGGTATACAGTCTTTGAATTGGGCAAAGATTATGAAAACAATCACTGACGATCCGGAGGGTTTCTTCGAGCAGGGTGGTTGGACATTCTTGGATGCTGATTCGGGCAGTGAAGGTGAAAATGAAGAAGAGGAATCGGAAGAAGATGAGGCATATGAGCCGACCGATATTGAGTCCTTGGAAGAATCAGAGGAAGATTCCGAATACTCGGAGGCATCTGAGGATGAAAGTGAAGATAGTGAAGGTGGGAGCTTATTTTATTATGTACAAGAGAGATGTGTACTTACTTTTTTTCTCACATAGAACTGGGCTCGGATGAGGAATCTGGAAAGGATTGGTCTGATTTAGAGCGCGAAGCTGCAGAAGAAGATCGAAATCAAGAATACACCGACGACAAACCGAATGGCAAAACTTATGATTCAAAGAAGCACTCGAAGAGTTCAAAACATAGGTGAGAAAAAATTGAAAAATCTTAGCTATCTATGTATAAATATACATATTGCACACCGTTTTCAAAAGAGGCAAAACTCAAAATTTGGCATTTTCGAAAATATGCGCTAAAAATGTACACAGAAATTTTATTTATCTTTCTTCAAAAGCTGGAGCAAATTTTTGTTATAATTGGTTAAAGCAACTTAAGTTAAAGTCTCCCTTGTCTATATGATTATCATATCGTCATTTAAAGTACAAAACAGCGTATGGTTGTTCTGCTAAACCGCGTAACTGACATTTTTTGCCAAAAACTGGATTTGCTCACCGAGCTCTTGGCTTAAGCCTTATCCATTCGTTCTGAAACATACTAGCCAGAAATGCGATTGCGTCATTACAGAGAGAAAAATTTTGAAATTAGTGTTTTACTAATTTATACGCGGTTTTGGTATTATCTTGATACGCTGTTTTGCATTATGTTGATACGCGGTTTTGTACTTTAAACGACGATATGCTATATAGTTTTTCGCATTTTCTGGCAAACGTGTAATTTTAAGCTGTTCCCCTTTTGACGACGGTGTGCGATATGTAGGTATTTAGTATCGCTCTTGGGGCAAAAGTATGAACAAATATGACCAATTCAAAAGTGTTAACGATTTTGATATATATTTACAAAAATATGTATGTATATCTATCTACCTATATTTAATTCTTTATTTCGTAAACATCGTAATCTTACTGCAGTCGCAGAGATCGTGAAGTGCAGCTTCGTCAAAGTAAAAAGAATAAAAGCACTGCCTCAACCTCAAATTCGTCACATTCAAAATCTGCCAAGCATGCCAGTTCGAGCGGGCATAGGTTTGTTATTCACTGTAACAGCAAACACACACAAAACAAAATTCCTTTTCCACTCAACATTCGAATTGGCATACTCTAAATGAATTTAACTAAATCAAAATTTTTCACTTTGCTGCCCAACACAAAATTTTAAATCATCGATTTTGCACTGTTCTAATAAATTTTGTCTAAAATTTTTTTTTTTTAATTAGCTCCAAGGATAAACACCATGATCGCAGTCGTGACAAACACCATTCCTCCTCATCATCACACAAAGACAAGAGCAAGGATAAGAGCAATCATCACAGCAGCAGTAGCAGTAGCCACAAACGTTCACGCGATGATAGTCGAGACCATGGTCACAAATCGAAGAAATCACGTCACTAAAGCATTCAACCGACAGCTCTATAGTAAAACGTCTACAGTAACATAGCCCGGAATGTTCAAATGATATTCGCACTTGTAGGATTGCATTGTAATCGAGCGAATGGAACAACGCATACCACTACTCTTTGTTCAGAGTCCATTGTCAGATTATTTTCCATGTATTGTTTGTATCAAAAAAAAAAATGAAGCATCCTTTTAATTCAAATTATGTGTTTAATTTTAAACAAAATTTGAAATTTATAAATTACTTGTTTAAAATAAGTTTGCATATAAACAAATATTCCATTTGTACAAAAACATTTGTGTACTCTCAATTTTAGTTTTAGGCGAGGGGAACATTCGCTCTTCAGCAAGTTCAGAGTTGCACGCATAACGTGCCAAATACGGTCTACAGTTTTACCATAGATTAAGTTTTACGTCGCCGCTAAACGGTTGATGTTTTTTCTTTTAAAAATCTTTGTCAAGGCAGAGGGCCTGTTCGAGGAACGTAATAAAAGCGGCATTACTGCCTCACTGATGAAAATATGCTAGTTCACGAAGCTAAGCAACGAATGAACTCCCCGTCCTCCACCTAAGTACATCCAGCTCCAACCTCTACGTGGCGACTAACCAAGAGCAAAGCCTAATCCATCTGTACGAACAAAATATACTGGAAGGCAGAACAGTCAAATGCAACACCAGCCGCGCGAATGAACAACTTGCTGCTTTGCCGCCCCTACTACAGAGCTTTGCGGTTGCATTAGACGCCATCGATGCTGCCAATCATCAACAAATAGGCAGCAACACACACAGTGGCCATCGCAGCAGGACCAATGTTCCTCATCTCTCGAATAGCGAATGGTCTCCCAAAGCACAGGAGACCTTTACAGTTTAACTAACAGCAAGTTGGAAGAGATAACACTTCCCAAAAGGTAGAGCCCAACTCCAGCGCATTTAAGGACTTGATAGCTCCTTGGCTATCTGAATAAAAGCTCACCGCTAACTGTCGTCGCACTCCTGAGTAGTGCCTCCACTGCCTTCTTAATAGAAGCCACTTCTGCCAGAAATACACTATCTCAGTTCAGAAGACTGAACTTAGCGTTGATGGAAAGCTCTCGACATAACACCCCTCCACCAACACTGACGTTCGGTTTCGATCCATCCGTGAAGAAGTTCAGTACTCCCACTCCCGAAGTATCGCCCCACACCGTCTCATCCTTTTCAAGGCAGGATTGGCCAATGTAGTGGTCATGTACACGTATAACAGTCAGGTGTTTGTGCCACGTGAACTGACCAGTCAGCAGTCCAACAAATTGTCTGCAGTACCGTCTGCTCAACGAGAGTAAAAAACTAGATGGACTTTCTGAGATTGAAGGAAACATAAGTTTCGCCCACCTGCATCCGAAGTGAGGAGTGCAGATCATGGAATGCCTGGTCTAAGCCAAATGTGGCCAAATGGTCAGATGTCTCATTACCAGGTACTCCCGAGTGACCTGGCACCCAGAGTAAAGCAAGCTCGTTATGTTTACCAACATAATTTAATCGAGACTTTAATTGCCGAACTAGTTTGGAAGTACTTAGATAGAGGGCTGGTCAATGCCTGGTTTTGAGGATTGCAAATACCTCAGACTGTAAGACCGAAGCACATTTCCTAAGCGGAAGGTGAAGCTTATCCCCATTAACTTCGAACAAGTCCCCAGATTCTGACCCAGAGTCAGTTTTGGAGCCATTAATGAAGATTCGGCAATGTGTGAGTACGAGTTCAGAGTTTGAATTAAACCAGCATTCAGCCTCAGGGAACTCAACATTATAGAATCTCTTCAACAAAGGTAATGGTGGCGTACTATCATGTGGCATTAAAAAGACACCAAGTGCTCAAATCTCTGCCGCCAGCAATTTCCGCCTCGCACCACTCAGTGTTATACCAACATCCGTTTCTTTTTACTCTGCAGGTGGCCTTTAAGGTTGCCCCACGTGTGAAGACAGCAGTTCGTCAAGAGCACTATAAACCACTCAAAAAAACCCGTGAACCCCTGGGGGTACACCTGGACCAGTTTGGGAATTACCGGTTTAAAGAAAGTAGCGAAATTTACTGTGAACTATACATCGTATAAAGTAAATATTTATTACTACACCTTTTTACTAACCCAAAATTTCACTGAAAATCCATCTTACTATCATCCATCTCCTCCGCCTTCCCTCCTCTCATTTCCGTTTTCCGCTACCATTTCGCACTGCGCTATTACCACCGCAAGCGCCACCGCTACCTCCGCCCATCCCAGCATCCAAGCTGCGACGCTTCACATCGAACATATTGCGCGTCTTATTGATTGGGAAGCGCATTTTGTTTCTCAACCACGTGGTGAAGGCGCGTTCGTTGTCATGCATCTTATTCATTTCGGCATCGTTTGCCTTCAACGCCTGCTGTAGCGCATATCGTTGCTTACGTTGCAGACTCTCCTCACGCAGCTCGAGCTGCTGTCGACTCAGCCCATACTCGGACAGGTACCCCGTGTATTTGGGTAGCTTTTCAGGTTCCGACAACTGACGACGATATTCGCAGCAGGTGCGAATATTCAAATCGGTGACTTCCGGTGGTGGTAGATGTGGCCGGCGCATGCGTGACATAGCGCCATTACTACCGCCATCTTCGGCGATATTTGTGCAAGTTGTGCCAATGGCGTTGCGTGCAAGTGATTTACGACGAAATGAGAAGCGTTTACTCAATGGCGCTAGCAGACGTCGTGATTTATTCGCCGCATTACGTCGACCGCTGCCCAAGCGTTTCTGTTCGAAGTCATTGGGTAAGTAGGAGGCGACTATGATTGAGAGGTCATCATCATCATCGTCATCCTCATCATCGCCATAACCCTCTGCACTGGTGCCATCGTTATTGGCCGAATTAAGCGCTTCTTCGACATCTGCATTGGCATTGCCGTCCGGTTCATTTGTGCTTGTGTCCACGTCAATATCGTCCACATCCAGATCACTGTTGTCCACGTCGATATCGAATGTGGCAGCGCTACAGCACTCTTCCTCACCATCGGAGGTGAGGAGGTTAATCAAACTTTTATTGTCCTGCTCTGTCTCAATCGTATCAGGTGGATCCTCTTCTGCACAATCAAATGTGCGCAGCTTCACCATGCGGCGTGGATTACTCACTTGCGCATCGGACGTCTCAGGCGGTGCTTGCTCACTCTCCATGTCCATAACTACAATTTCCTCACATATCTCTTCTACAATATCGTCCTCAACATTCGGCTCCGGTACTGCGCTTGAGTTTTCGTCTATTGGCGATGGCATATTCGCGGCGTTTGTTTCCGTTAAGTCTGTTGAGAGTAGAGTTTCCGCGACTTTTTGATCTATCGCATCAGCTGCATCAGCATCTGTGTCTGTGTCTGCGTCTGCGTCTGGTTGCGCTTCGTCGTTGGTGTTCGCTTCTTCAACAATTGTTTGATATGCGCAAATATTTGTTAGCTTGCGATCGAGTTCCTTTGCTTCGGCTACTGCCTCCTCGAATTCGCGTGTCAGCTTTAATGCCTCTAAGAGTGCGTTGTCCGGTTCGTATGTTTCTAAATTAGGCGCGAAGGTCACTTTGCGTAGGGACGCACCAGTTTCTGAATCGGTCATCAAGTTGACCGCGGCGGCAATGTCATCTGAGAGGCAAGTCTTGTCGTTTACTGTCGTTATCTCTTCAAATAACACCTTGTTGGCTTCTTTGATTTTGTCAACGATGTTGTACTCATTGACCGGTTTAAGAACTGGAAAAAAGAGTTTCAAATATTAGTTGATAAGGTTTAGTGCCAGAGCTCGTTAGTCTGAGGATTATGTACCAATCTCAAACCATTGAGCTAATTGTGAAAGCAGCGTATGATACTCACAGTAAACCTCGCAATCCTCGTCTGACTCGTTCGATTCTTGTGCGATTGCATTTGACTCTGTCATGACGCCCTGACGCCGCAATTTGGCAGTTCACTGTCGCAATGTTATTAAATTTTCATAATATTTTCCACTTACAGTTAGACGCTGTCCTTCTGCTGCAAAGCAAAACAAAAGACAATGTACATATTTATTTTTACTAAAAGTAAATAGCACAAACTTGCACAGAAAAAGTGTACCCGCGTTAGGGTGATCGATGCAATTTAAAAATATGGGCCATCCACAACTTCTTTTTTTTTTTTGTATGAAGTATTTAGAAGCTGTAATATTGAGGTTCAAAAGTTTATGGCGGCGTTCTGCGTTGCCTACTATACTTGCAACGGAATCTAAAGTAATCGGGTATACGCTACCAGAAGGACCCCGATTTATTTCTTGCCTCGGACTGCCACTTCAAGAGCATTCCTCGAAAGTGTTTGGCGAGTATTTTTATCTGTTAAAACAGCAATAGAGACAATTAGATGGAGTCTAAATAGTGCGCTATATTTCTATCTAAACTTAACCACAGTCTAGCTTTCATAGATCTGCACCTGAAGAAATTTACAATGAAAGTAAAGAATGTGGAACTCTTCAAGATGAGAAGCAAAATATAGGTAATTACTAGACGGTAAAGATACCTTCACAACATCTCTGGATTTCATACCACTTTTTAGAAAGCGGGGGCTTTTATTTTCTCATTTTCGTTGTTGGTGTTTTTATTTTCCCTCTGGCCTTGTTAAGCAAATTACCCAGTAAAAATTAGTATATTTCCGTTTAGGTTAGGTTTGGTTAGGTTATCTCGGCTGCCCTCATTCCTCAGGAAAAGGGCCCACTTAGGCCACCATGGGATCGTTGTGATGCCATATTAGAGACTCCATATATCCCTCCTCTTACCCTAAAAATGGAACCACTTCGTAGCTCTTATGAAGCGCGCAAAGTCATAGATATTGGCTGAATCAAGTTCGGCCAGACATTCAAAAGCATAATGGAGAAACGAGTATCGACGAGCTCTCGCCAGAGCAGGACAGTTGCATAAGTAGTGCTCCACGCACTCGATTTCCTCCTCATCACGGCAGCTAAGACAGTAGTCGTTTGACTGCAAACCCATTCAAGTGACGTGGGTTCTCATCAGGCAATGGCCGGTGAGAACTCCAATAAAATGTCGCAGCAGTGGTCGCTCCAAGTAGTGGAAAGGGCGAGATCTACGCTTGTCCAGCTTAAACCAGATATTTCCGTTTAGGTTATACTTTGCACTGATAGGCCGCTCATCAAGAACAGAAATTCGATTTTGAAAACTTGGATGCCAGCAAAGGCGATGTTGTTGTAGTTATTGTAGCGGCTTACTTTACCCTAATTAGATCGGATATTCATTCAATCGTTTTCATCAAGCGGTGTAGAAGCAATGGCAGAGGAGTGTTAGTTGAATTGGATTGAGTGTGCATGTGAAGAGCTGGTTGGTATCGTTGGGGGGTATTCTCCAAAGGCTGGACACTCATTAGTGATGCTGGTTTCGAATCTGTGTAGGTAGGAGTTGAGACGGCTACAATATCCAGAACTCAACTGAGTCTCGCGCGGACCTCTCGCGACAGTTGAAGCTCACTCTCGTCCACAGGTGGGGATTGGACACTGATGACGACATTCAAAGGATAAAGTGGTGGTTATTATACGTAGTGCTGAACCTCGTGCTTCAGCCTATAGAGATGCCTTCTGACATAGCTTGGTGAAGCATGATGTTGTGGCGGCATTAGATGACATCAAGCGCCTGTCCGGAGTGATGCGTTGTGGCAGATTTGTAGCTCATGCACCGCGCATTACTGAACCGGCCATCCGGCCAATTGCCTTGTATGTTGCCGAAAATCCAAAAAAGTCGGTTCTACGTACCTAAATGACACGGTGAAATCTCTTAACAAAGTTGCACTTTTTCAAGATATTATGGAAGCAGATATGTGATGTCACGTAGTAGATTATTGGGACGCAAGCAGTCCTATGTGCACGTGCAGCATTTCTTAAAAATCAAATGGTAGTATAAATACATTTCTTTAGAATCTCAATTTTTATGGACTGAGGTTTATGCAAATTCGCATCATCCCTTATCGAATCTGGTTTAGAAGAAAACCGGTTACGGCTGCCTTCAGCCTTTGCAGAAATCATGCGATGGAGCATCTAAATAAGGGTAAAGAATTAGACGACCAATTTATTGTATTTGTAATATACAATGAGGAAATAGTTTAGTTGCGTCAACTAAAATTAAAAAAAAAATTGTCAAAATATAGATATTAACAATTACGTGTGTACCGCGGCCAAGTGATCAATTGTGCCATCTGCTCTTCACAAACTTACTTCTGAACCTAGTTCCCCCAGAAAGTTTAACAGCGCCTTCGGCGATAGGGAGTAAATGTGCTTAAGTTCTGGCCACGCTGAGCCCAACTGCCCCCACGTCTTCTGCTGACTGCATCACACTCGATGAGGATGTATAGTGGTGTCTCGCGGCTTGAGTAACAGAACTGGCAGAGCTAAGCTTCTCGGTTGGGAAATTAAATAAGCTTTGGATTCTCCTCCTGTTATATTCGTCCAGTAAACTCTCTTCCTTCTGAGCTCCTCCTTTATAGACTTGGGACCTACTCCCAAGAAGGGCTCGGGGTCACTCGAGTTATAACTGCCGCCTCCGATGCGAGACAGTCCACCTCCTCGCTACCCTCTATTCCCCTGTGGGCGGGTACCAACGCTAACTGGATATTATTCAGCCCTTTCGAGAACTCCATGAGAAACATTTTTCCCAATTTGTTTTACCATGTGAACAATTTATTCATGGCTGTCACTTAGAATTATGATACTCTCGTAACGGTACCCTCTATTCATAATTGTCTCCGTACAAAGACAGATGACGTAATCTTTCGCTTGAAACATGTTCGGATATTTCCCCATGGGGACTGAGATTCTGGCTCTGGGTCTAAAGATTCCAGCACCAATACCTTTTGGAGTCTTCGAGCCGTCTGTATGTCACCCTGAAGGAGTCTCTCGAGGGCGGAGGCGCTTTAGTTTCTGTATTTTTAACTTCTTCGCAAAGGCTATAGTTTTATCTATTTCATCTTGAGGGGACAGAGCTAGCGGGTGCGATCTCCATATACCTAAACGATATCACCTTACCTTTTCCAAATCCATCTATAGTAATTGACAGAAAGAAGAATAAGAACTGAATTTTGAGCTGAATAAAAAGGCTGGACCAGACAATTGACCATTTCTTCAATACATCAAGTTTTTTTTATTTTTAGAATCGATCACCCTAGTCTGGGTATTTATAGATTGTTTGCTCNTCATGCGATTTGACGCCTTTAGACTATTTTTTGTGGGGCTACGTCAAGTCTAAAGTCTACAGAAATAAGCCAGCAACTATTCCAGCTTTGGAAGACAACATTTCCGAAGAAATTCGGGCTATTCCGGCCGAAATGCTCGAAAAAGTTGCCCAAAATTGGACTTTCCGAATGGACCACCTAAGACGCAGCCGCGGTCAACATTTAAATGAAATTATCTTCAAAAAGTAAATGTCATGGACCAATCTAACGTTTCAAATAAAGAACCGATGAGATTTTGCAAAATTTTTAAAAAAAAAGGTATCAAGCTCTTAAAAAATCACCCGTTATTTGATTGAATATTTATGACAATAAATGCGGCAATGAAGAGTTCAAAAACGGACAAATGACGTTTGGTAAACTTGATGGTACTACATTCGATTTTAAAACCCACACATACTTAAACAACACAGTTCCTTCAACTTTTCGTACTTTTGTATGTAAGTATGTGTGTTTATAAAACACCACACATCACCGTTTATTGACCTCGGAATATTTTTTTTCTTTTTGTAAGTTTTAAAATTTTCAAACTAAGCTAGCTTAGTACAATCCAGAACTTTCACTTTCGAACGTTTGCACTCTTTCACATTCACGTTTTGCCATTGACTGCCAAACTTTGCGCTTTATGGTTTCTTGCAAATGCTTGTATATACATACATACATACATTATAGCACCCGACCGCCAACAATTATTGCTCATCAAAATTGATGTATTTCGTAATTGGTGTGCTTGCCTTTACTTGTAATACTATTTACTACCATTTACTACGAATATACAAATAGTATAACAATGGCTTGTTTTGTCATAAAAACACAATGCAAAACAATTTGTGTGCTGAAATCCAATGCTACCTACCACTCACGCTTGAAACGTACCAATCAATTGTTTTTGTGCAGATATTTTTGCGATTTAGTAACTTTCAACGCTCACATCTAAACTAAGTATCTATCGGTATTGCTAAGCGGATTATTGTTACTGAGGTATTTTATTCATACACCTTCTTGTTTATTTGTCACGTATACGCCATGTCGTTCCGGGTTACAAAACTGTTGTTGGATCAATAATGCAGACAATAAAGGTTAATCTTGGCGGAGAAAGAGCGTTTATTTGAAAAATAAAGTAATTTGTCCTTAAAGTTGAATGGCAAGTAAACGGTGCTCGAGATCAAATTTAATGTTTTCTCTTCTAAAATGTCAACAGTGAAAAAGTTCTTTACGAATTTATTTTTGCATTAACTAAATATTGGCTCATATAAAAGGTCCCCGCGAATTTTTGGTTCAATTTTACTCAAGCATATATTGGCTGTTATTACTATTTCTCGGGTAGCTTCATAATTTCCTCGGTGTAGAACTTCTGTGGTTTATCGGCGAAAAACTTAGCCAAGTAATTTTCAGCGGCTCTGCGGTCGGCCAAGACTATCAATAGAGTTTTGCAGAGACCGAAATAAATGGAAGTTCGACGGTGCTAAGCCGGGCTATATGGTGGATTGTTTCGAATCATCAAAGATGTGTGTGGCCTGGCATTGTTATGATGGAACCCAACTTCTACCGTAAGTCAATAATGCGACCAAAAGATAGAACATCCCCGACTTAGTGATTAAATTTTTTAGAAGTCCAGGACAAGTTGAAGTTCGAAGGTAAAAAGTTTCAAACAAAATTTAAATATTTTTATGTACAGAATCGGAATCTGTGATAACAACATGCATATATCACATTTAAAAAAAAATTACTTCTGGTCAGTTTAACCCAACCAGAAGTCTGTAATACGACCAAAAGATAGCGCACCCACAACTTGGTAATTCATGTTCTTACATTTTCCAATAAAAAACGTTTCCCCGATTTTAGAAGGGCTGGTCTGTCTAGAACACCCTGTATATCGAGTTGCGCTTTTTTGCGTTAAGGAAGTAAAGCTGCTTTTTCTAAGGAGCTAATGTAAGAAAAACGCAAATTTTTTGAAATATGTTTGTAAGAAGAAACAAGAGAAAGAAATTTGAATGCACTTTTCAAAGCGGCAGATGACGAAGTAGTACAGTAAATGTATGTATGTATATATGTTTACATTTAGGTCGCGAAAGGGTTAATACATTTTTTGGCCGCGAATGGGTTAAATTTACGTGAGTTAGTCTCTTTAGCGCTATACTTAAGGTGTTAAGTTCAAATATTATGATTAATATTATCAAATTTCATAAGTGATCGTTTGACCTATTGTTACGGTGACCATATTAACCAACGTAAAATAAAGGACATTTTTTTTTTCAAAATGATTTGGGAATACGCACATACCATACAATCTGTTTGATAAAAGTACCTTACCCATTTCGTAATTTAAATCCAATATTTACCAGATAATTATGTTATTTAATTGTACAAGTCCCCCTGCTGTAGCGAAAAATGAATCCAAATCCTTTTCAAGGACTTCGTCAAAATGCGTTTACCGTAATTCATAGTGCACGATGAAGCCAGCACACAGTGGTTCAAAACCGGAGCCCTCATTTTTCAACAAATTTTTACTAAAAACCAAAAAAAAAATAAATATTTATTTTGGTGAACATTTTTGTATAACATTTAAATATTTTTTTTTTTTATAATTTTTTCGTTTTGGGAGAACTTTACAATTGTTTCCAACTACTTTTTGTTATGTAACATTTATTAACAGGAACAGGAGAATATATTTTCTTCAAAATTGAAACTTTTTCCGCATTTCGCAATAAAAAATGTAATATAATCAAAAAAAACTTCACAAAACAGGCTCAACTAGTCTCTTGTAAATATTATAAGCTTTCATAAAAGAATTATCAAGTCAAGTGAAAAATTAAGGCTCCAGTGAGTAAGGCTTTATTGTTCTCTTTCAGTGGAACTGGAAACTCAGCTTGCAACACGATTCTGGGCACAACTTTCCCTTTGCTTTATAGATTGTACAAAGATTACCGATTAAATAGAAATCCTTAAATGGGGTGCGAAACAAACTGGCTAAGGTTTTCATTCTGTTTTATAAGGGACATTTTTATTTTTCATATTCTGTGTTTAAAAATTCACTTCCCAAAAATGCAGAGCTGATTTTAAGGACAGTCTAAGAAATAAAGGACAAAGGCGTCCTTTATTTTGAAAAAAAAAAATTAAAAGACGGGGTTAAAATAAAGGACTGTCCTTTAAAATAAAGGACGGATGGTCACCGTACCTATTGTGCATTTGAAGCAACTGATAAACTTAAAAAAATTATTTTCACCGGAAAAAAATCTCAACGGAAAGTAAGGAAAACTTCCTGAAAAATTTATTCAAATCGAACATACAATATTTTTTTTTGTAACAAAAAAGTTTGGCGCCGGGTTAAATTCGAGTCATGAGTTCATATTTGCTAGGAGAATTCTTCAGTATGCCTACTTCCACGCACGGAAATGCTAAGGCGCACATCAGTCAAACAATTAGCAGTAATTTAAAAAAAATAATGAAGTATGACAATATCTTCGTGAGATATCGATTTATTTTTCCGCATCGATGTTTTTCGTTTTGATTCGAATCAATACGAAATATTCGCTCTATCATCTCAACTGCGTACTTACCCGCCCTATACACCATGCAAAAAAGAAAAACACATAACAAACATATTTTTTTTTTACTTTAATCGAGAATCGAGATTTTTATTATCGCTTATTGCCTGCATTTAAAGTATAAATTATGTATACAAGTAAATATGTATGTATAAATCGATATAAAAATATTAAACAAAAACGAAACAAAAAACAATTCTAATTGCCAGGAAAAGTGGAGGGACGTTGCATTGAACACCTAAATACTAGTATACAATGTAGCAATTAATTAAAAGTAAATATCGCATGTACGTTGGCTCAATACAATTGTTTGCAAAACTTTTTGAAATTTTTGCTTTAATTTATTTCACCTATTGTTTTTCCTTTTTTTTTGTTTTTTTTTACAACCATTTCATTGCATTTTCATGGAGCATACTTTTTTTTTACAATTAAATGTTAATGTGAGTATAAATTTTTGTATGCATATTTACATACAAACACATGCATACACATATGTATGTATGTCCTATATGTTTGTGTGCAATTATACACTAAATACAAAACAAAAATGAGAACAGTGTAAACTTGGACTGGTTAATAGTTGGGGTGGTAGCAGGGTAGGAAAGCATGAAATAGGCGATTTGGGTTGTGTACAAAAAAATTTAATACATACATCTATAAATATAAGTATTTATATACTTTTTGTTTTTTGGTTTACTTAATTCTTAAATTTATACAGCACATTCGCTTAATCGGCTTCTAGAGTGTGTATGTATTCATAGCTATACTATGTGTAATCGAGTGCTACAGAAAGAAGCCTTTTCGCTTGCCATTTCATTCGTTACTTAATCTAGCATAATTAATTGTTAAAGTTTGGCTTAAGCTAAGTTATGCTGTTATGCTGGTTATTTTGACGTTTATTTTTTTTTTTTTTATAAATTTATTTCTTAATATTTTTCAAAAATCATATACAAACATATTATGCATTACAAAAAATAAAGTCTTCGCGCAAATATACACACACATGCATTCATAACACATACATGGTTTTTACATACATACAATAACTACATAGGTATGTATGTAAATATGTTTTTATGGTGTTTTATTTTCCAAACAAAACCCTAAAAAATATATATTTATAATTGCAAATTTATATGCAACGAAAGTATGCAGATTTAATGAAGTGCAGAGAGAGAGTCAGAAAGCGTATTAAGTAGTAAAATTCCCACGTTAATTTCGAAAGAAAATTTTGATTCGATCAAGTAGTTTTTTACCGACTTCGAAAAAATTAGGAGGTTACCAATTCGTCGGAATGTTTTCTTACTTTCTTTTTGTATGTAACCGCATAGTTTTGGACCACGTTAACCGATTTCTATAATTCTTTTTTAGAGGAATCATGAAAAAATTAACGATACTCTTACATTTTTGTATGAGAATTGAATTGGTTTTGTTTTTTTTTTGCTTAAAAATTACTGATTTTGTATTTTAAAGTTCGAAAAATTTAGGTAGTATCAAAAAGCGCCCCCTCGACAATTATAGTAGTTATATATGTACATACATAAATATAGCTATGCTGAAACGGAACAAGTGTATAATTTTTTTCACTGGGAAAAAGAGTAGCTACTTTTTGCGAATTTATTCTGTTCACACTGCCTTCGAAGCAACTACAGGAGCTGAATCACTGCATTTGATATCGAAAGAAGACAATAATTTCAATTTGATTTTCCGATTTCGGCAATTCAAATTATATTGTAAAGAAAGCAACTGTAATTGAATTTTATTCGATTCGAAGCGAGTAGTCATTCGATCACGAGTGCGTGATTCGAGGCCAGGTTCGATTAAAATAGATCAATAGAATTTTCCTGAAATCGCTTGTAATTTTTTTTTTTGAGATATCTTTAAACTGATTTCTTTTATTTTACTGTGGCTAGCAATATGAAAACAAGGATGTCCCAGAATATTACAAAGTCCAAAGTTGCATCCATTTTTTTTTGTCTAAATGACGCTAGGGTGGTCCATAAAAATATCAACATCTAAATTGTTCTCCCCACAAAATAAATACATCTACGAAAATTTTAAAATTAATAAAAACTTTAGCTATGTATGTAGCTGTAAAAATGAAGAAGTTTTTAAGTAAAACCTTATAACTGAACAATCATCTTAATGATTCTCGCAGTATACTCTCTGTTCATGATACTTAAAAAAAGTCAGCAATTTTATATTCATAGCTGCTTAAATGGAGAAGTTATAATGCAAAACTCTATGCTAAATTTGTCAGTGTCGATAAATTATTAAAACATTATAAATATACACTCATGTACCAAATTTCATTCGGATATCTCGAAAACTAAGAGACTAGCTTGCATTTAAACAAGCAGACGAACGTGGCTAAATTTGCTCAGCTCATCGCTTTGTTCTTCTAGGGTAACCACCTTTACCCCGAGATTGAAAAATATAATTATGTTCTTTTTCACTTTTGTTAATGTTTTTAATATTTCTTAAAAAAAAAATTAACTTAAAAAACAATTCTTTAAAACAGGAAGCTCATGCTTATTTTAAAAACTTTTTTCTTTGTAGGTGCAAACAAGTATTGCATCGTCGATTCGACGAAGCATGACTTCCCAGGGTTAAAGGTACAAAATACCCCTTTCTAAAAGCTCCCTCCATGCAACAGTACGCTAGAGAAACATACACTACAGAAAAAATAATTTGCTAGAACAGGTATGTGCGTAAGTTTCTTTGGAGTACTTAACAGCCAAATTGTTGCATAAAAAAAATGTATATAATTTTTTCCAAACCCTGATATTCCAACCTGGAAAATCCAACCTGGCAACCATATTTTCAAGAATCAAGATATAGTAATTTTTTCAAAATTATTATTAGAAGCGTTATATAAAAAAAAAAACATAAAAACAATTCTCGATAAAAGATCGTAAGATTACACTGGTCTACAAATTTCAACTTTTTTTCTGCGAATAAGACGGGACCTGGTATTTCTGAACGGATTTTTCGTGCTGAACACGAATCCGGGGTCAAAAATGTCCCATCACGTCACGTTTTCGAGAAAAAAGGGGTTGAAACCCCTAAAAACAGCGTTTTTGGCCATTTTCGAAAAATTATAGAGCTGAACCCTGACGTGGTACAAATTTTGCATATATCAGAAATTAAAGGCTAAACCGTGCCCTTTCGAATGAGCCCTATGCCGAATTGATCGCGTGCACCCTTAAAGCAGGGGGTGTATTTGTGTTTAGGGGTGCAGGAAAAATTGATCACAGAAAGAATTTAATCTTAAACGATCATAGAAAATTAATAATGCCAAGGTTTTAACTATATTAAAAGTCGCTGATTACGAATCTGCAGTTAGATTTTAAAAATTTAAGATGACGGGTCGAATATGGTGGATATAAAAATTGGACTCCTAGACACAAATACACCCCCTGATCTAAGGGTGCATGCGATTAATTCGGCATAGGGCTCATTCGAAAGGGCACGATTTAGCCTTTAATTTCTGACATATACAAAGTTTGTAGCACGTCAGGGTTCAGCTCTACAATTTTTCAAAAATGGCCAAAAACGCTGTTTTTAGGGGTTTCAACCCCTTTTTTCTCGAAAACGTGACGTGATGGGAAGTTTTGGACCCCAGATTCGTGTTCAGCACGAAAAATCCGTTCGGAAACACCAGGTCCCGTCTTATTCGCAAAACCCTTGTAGACCAGTGTTATCTGAGTTTTAAGGCGGATTCATCGTTCTTTTTCTCGAACTGAAGTGGAAGTTGAGTTAACAACCCAAAATCGTTTCGAACTTTTCTCAGAGAGAGAAAAACACAACAACAACCACATGAAAAACTTCAAATCTCTGCACTGGAACGTCGATTCCGCCTTAATACGTACAACCGGGATCGAGAACCGGTTTGGAACCGGGCGACCCGTTTTTTCTACTAATTAACTGAACCACTAACCGAACGAAAATTTTCCAGACATATTTGATCCAAATGGAAACACTTTTTTATAAAGGCTTAGTGTTCTTTTCGACCAATTTTTAACCGACTTCCAAAAAAGGGGGATGTTCGTCGGAATATTTTTTTTTTGTGTATATTACCGCATAACTTTGGACCACGTTAACCGGTTTCTATAACTTTTTTTAAGGAAAGGTGGTACCTAAGGGGTGGTCCCATACCAATTTAGTTTAGATCCGATCATTGGAACATGTACTCTTAGATTTTTATATGAGTCGGTTTTGTTTTTTGCTTAAATATTATTTGTTAATAAATAAATTTTCAGATAGTTTTTATTTATTCTTTTCTTAAATATGGTAAACCATGTTTTTTACCATCCGGCAATTTTTTTACTAAATATGTACAGAGTAAAACATAAATTATAGATATGTTTTTATTTATATTTTTTGAATTGTTACCGAACCGAAATACCGGTTTAAAGACAAAAAAAACGTTTTGAGGAATCAATCCAAAGGTGCAAAAATGGTTAGATCCGCTGAACCGAACTGACTACGTCCCTGATAAAAATCATAAAATAAAGGTTTAATTCGATCTGAAATACAGAAATCCAATTTTAGCGGTTAAATGACGATTTTTATTATAAATGTCATCATAGGCATAACGGTCCCTGTTTTTTTTTGTCGATGGAACGCTTTTTTTTACTTAGCCGAAAATTTTATTTTCATTTGTAGTTCATTCGGAAATTGCTTATATTTGATATACATATGTATGTATAAAGTTTGGAAAACATTTTTATATTCGAGTCCGTTTCAATGAACAACTTATGTAAATTTCCGATCCTCCCCTCTCAGCTCAAATACATACCTACAGAAAAACGTAAACGTAAATTTGCAGTATATTTGGCAAACAAACATTTCTAAACCAACTCTCCCCCGCGTTTAATTGCCTTCATTAGCTCACTGCTGGAAATCGTTTGCGCTATGCGATTTCCATAAACAAAAATAGTTCGATTTATTTTTATGTACGGCTTCCCTTGTTTTTTTTTTGTTTGGTTTGAAAATAAAATCTTTAGTCATTTACTTGCTATAAATAATTTTTCAGATTTTTGCACGTAACAAAATTCGTAGAGTGACATTTATCGTTTCATTGCTTCTTGCTTACTTGCTTAGTTGCTTCTCTTTATTGTATGTATGTATGTATGTATACCGATTATGCAATATCAGTAGCATTTAAATATTGACTAAATACTATGATTAGTCGTTTACGGTTTTCTAAAGTCGTATGATGATTGCTGCATGCATTTGCTTATCAAGCGTTGAATTAATTATGTGTATGAGAGAGTGAGAGAGTGTGTATGGCTGTGTGTGTGTGTGTGAGTTAATCTAAACTCGTAAACACAACCTAATATGACGATTTTACGAATGATGATAACGGGTTTTGGCCGCAATATAAATAGGAAGCTGAGTGTGGCTTTTTGGACTTGCAACGACTTAAAGTGAAATTGCGATGATGTGTTGCTAAAATTAAAAAAAAAAATTACCGCTTTACTAAACACCGCAATAAATGTTTTTGTTTTGCTCCTTTCCTATGTACTCGCTTAATCGCTTTGTTGGCAAATATTAAAGTTTAAATATTTCATATGCTACCGTCAATCTAATGTAAACATTTCGCAGACAACAACAAGTCGAACGCTCACTCAAAGCAAACAACACGCAACTCAAATGATGAATAACGCCAGCCATTTATCCTATTCTGCTAATGCCCCTTTATCATTGTCATTGCCATCGCCAACTTCGTCGTCGGTTCGCCGTCTTTCTGGGCTTTATTAATGCCTTCTTCACCCATGCCATCGCCATCGCCATCGTCATCGCCATCGCCATCGTTGTCTTGCCTTCTCATCTATCTATGTTGTATCTATGTATATGTCGTCGTCATTGTCATCGTTGGCGTCGACAACATTATTTTATGTAAACAACGGGAGATGATAGAAGTCGAACCCTCGGTATCCTTTGGCTGCCAGCCAAATGTAGACAACATGATAGGCGCCCGGTATAAAGCAGATTAGGCCAGCTACAAAGAACACCACACCTTGTGATGTGTTCGCCGGATCTGCGACAGCGAATGTACCGAATACAAAGAGACCGGTGCCGACAATCAACAATGTGACGGCAGCTAATACAGTTCGCCAATTTTCGCGCACCTTCGGATGCCGCCAACAGTATGTGTTGGTCTCCTCTGTGGGTATATTGCCATACTCTTGAATTAGCGAGTCGCTGTCACGCGATGTCGTATCCTCAGCATATTTGGTGTAGTTTCTGCAAAACGAAAAGAAAAACAAAAATGAAAAATGAAAGTCTTCATTAGAGTTTAAGTAAATAGTAGTACAAATGTTAAATATTTGAATTTACTTTACTATTCGAGCACACATGTGGTATGTAGCTGAGCAGAGTAGGTGCAAGCCAGCATGGAACAACGTAAAATAAGGCTTAGAAATACCCGCTTGGACATTGGTAACATGATTACGATCTGTGCAGCGTTTAAAAAACGCGGATGTTATTTAGTCCCACCCCCATATTTAAAACTCTTCATAATTCGGAAAATCACACATGTAAGAAATAAATCTTATAAGTTTTTATAATCAAAAAGGAGTGCGTCTGAAGTGAAACTTTCTTCGATTCATTTATAGTTCGTCGCGACATGAGCTTTTTCAAACGCAGCAGCGACATCATGAATTTGTAAAAGCTTGACTTAAAAGAAGAGGAAGAACCTCATCTATCACTGGAAAAATAGAAATATATCTAATCTGCCCACAACCACAGTCGTCGCGTAGCCCTGTGGTCGCCAAAATAATTATCTACATAAGAATACGTGGAAAAATAATTTGACAGCTGTGGTCCGTTGCTCGTCGTTTTCATTGTGTTCAGACTATTAGCCGTTGTCTTCGTCCTCATATTCGTATTCCTCTTCCTCTTCGTATTTGTATTCGTTTTCGTGTTCCTGTTGTTGTATTCGGTTTCGTATTCATCCTAGTGTTCGCATTGGCCATCATATTTGTTTTTAAATTCGTCATATCTTTATCGTTCATCTTCGCATTCGTCATCGTTTTCGTATTGGTCTTTGTCTCAGCCTTAGACCTCTGCCTAGCGCATTTCAATAATACACTCTCAATATTATTGTAAGCGTAAATGAAGAGAAAAAAAATGGATTTTCACACATTTCCGTGATGATTTTTTAGTTCACTACAGCCGCTTAACAAGTTTCACCTCAGGAAAAATAATTTGAAAAAAAAAACAAGTAATGGGTGATTTTTTAAGAGCTTGATAACTTTTTTTTTTAAAAAAAACGCATAAAATTTGCAAAATCTCATCGGTTCTTTATTTGAAACGTTAGATTGGTCCATGACATTTACTTTTTGAAGATAATTTCATTTAAATGTTGACCGCGGCTGCGTCTTAGGTGGTCCATTCGGAAAGTCCAATTTTGGGCAACTTTTTCGAGCATTTCGGCCGGAATAGCCCGAATTTCTTCGGAAATGTTGTCTTCCAAAGCTGGAATAGTTGCTGGCTTATTTCTGTAGACTTTAGACTTGACGTAGCCCCACAAAAAATAGTCTAAAGGCGTCAAATCGCATGATCTTGGTGGCCAACTTACCGGTCCATTTCTTGAGATGAATTGTTCNCGAACCGAACACTGATTTTGGTAATAAAATTCAATGATTTGCAAGCGTTGCTCGTTAGTAAGTCTATTCATGATGAAATGTCAAAGCATACTGAGCATCTTTCTCTTTGACACCATGTCTGAAATCCCACGTGATCTGTCAAATACTAATGCATGAAAATCCTAACCTCAAAAAAATCACCCGTTATAATCTTAAAATTTAACCATTAAATTTAAGAACTCCACACTAAGCTGTTTCAGTTGCCTGCGTTCCAGGACATAGAAACATCGAAGGATGTGAGAGAGCTAATGAATTAAGGAAGTCAGGAGGCTTTTTGGATGAATCGGATTTTACAATTATTAATCTTAGGCACTGGGCACAGAGGAATTGATCTGCTTGCTCTCTAGTTAAACTTGCGCCAAGAATAGGACTTTCCTTTAATATAACCTGCCGCAGCTGTCAGTCCACTAAGTATGTAATTTTTTATGCATATCAGATGATCTTCATAAGCATCAAGCGGCATTTTTACCAAATATTTAACAGTAAATATTAGATGATGTATGCGCGCTCAAAAAAGCTTAAATTGGCGTTCAGATAAAAGAAATAACTGTCTATAAGTAATTAAGCGTATAGCCATATCCACATATGCATATGTATGTATGTAGAGATGTACAATTAATTCCACTGATTGAACGCCAACTATTCATCAATCAAATATGCAGCCGCAATCACCGACTCACCGCTAAATGCCTGCGGGCATTCTCTGTGGACCGAGATGTGCATTAGTAGAGTTGCAGCGCCAACTCTACAGCGCACATTGATGTATGTATACTAGGGTGGTCCAAAAAAAATAACAATGTCGGCATTTTAATGCTCTCACCCCCTTGATTTGTTTTATATCGAAAAATTAAACCCTATTTCTTATTTTGAAATCAAAAAAATATTTAGAGGTCGCTCAAAGCGCTCAAAGTTTTGCATGTATTTTATTTGGCTAAAAAACAACTTTTCGTAGAAGTGGTATAGAATTCTTGAAAATCAATATTGCTCGGTAAACTAGGGTCTCTTCAGAAGACTTCCAATAATAAACCAAATTTTTTAATACCGATTTTTTCCGATCGAAAAATATTTATTATCAAGAATTCTATTCCATTTCTACGAAGTTTTTTTATATAAAAAACATGGAAAAGTGTGAGCGATCCCTAAATATTTTTTTTTTAAATAGGGATATATTTTTTCGATATAGAACAAGGTGGAGAGCATCAACCCTCCGACTTTGCGTTTTCACATGCATTTTGGGACCACCCTAGTGTACATACATACAGTGGCGGTCAAAAATGGATGAATGGTGTTTCGTTTTTAATATTTGCAATGATTTTCAAGCTAATTTTTTTTTTAATATTTTTTTATAAAAACCTTGTTCACCTTGAATTTAGAAAAATTCCATAAATCTTTATCTAAATTTCGAGCGTTTTAACCAGAATTTTTATAATTTTTTTGGGTATGCAGTTAACGAGCTTATAAAATTTTAGTAAAATAAATTCAATTCATTGATTTTTAATATTTTGTTTTCGGCGGCTTTTGCGTTTTTTTTTTTATACAAATAGCGAAAAATAGGAAAACTGGCGTTGATTTTTTTTTAATTTTTTCGCAAACGGTCTTGCGCATATTCTTCGACAAGAAATTCATGTTTATATGGAAAAAAGTGCAAAACGACGTCAACAACAAAAAAAATATATCAAAAATCAATGCGGGTTTTTAGCCGCTCAAAACTTGCTTTTATTTCACTAAAATTGTATAAACCTGTTAACTGCATACCCAAAAAAGTTATAAAAATTCCTTTTAAAAAGCTCGAAATTTAGATAAAAATTTGTGGAATTTTTCTAAGTTCAGTATAAAGTTTGAAAGTGTAATAAGCATGAACCATATTTTTATAAAAAAATATCAAAAAAAATTTTAGCTTGAAAAACATTGCAAATATTTAAAACGAAACACCATTCATCCATTTTTGACCGCCACTGTACATAGGTATGCTGATATTTTACTATGTATGCTCACAGGTATACGTATGTAACTTTATATGGCAAATCTCAGCGGTAATTAAATGCGATTTACGTCAAATTATTGTATGTTGGCCTATTTTGGTGTGGCAATGCAGTCGGGCGAAACGTCATTATAAGCGATGCACACAAACAAAACATACATATGTACATAAGCAGTACAAACATACATGTTATCTACAAAAAAAAGCAACATCACAACTGTCGTTCAATGTCCACAACTTCAAAGCGCTAAATGAATGTTGACGATGGCAAGTAAATAAAGGATAACTTTACAAACTTACATATGCATGTATATTTATTTAAGCTATTTACATACAAACATGTGGTGTAAAAAAAAAATGTTGCATGCGACAATTTATGATTGTCAAGTGCATCGTCGTCGACAAAGCACAGGTGTCACATTGAAGGTATTCACTAATCGCAAGTTTACTGATATCTTACTATTTACTATGGGAAAAATATTTGAAGCTTTAAAAGGAATTTCTTGGAGTGCTCGCTTAAGACCGATTGCCCTAATTGGGACTATTGAAATTGATATCATTTTGCGCGATAATGAAATTCCCACATTTAAATATGGCCCCAAAATAACCATTGAAACAAGATTTGGCAGCTTCTCTCAGAAACAGCCTTTGAGTAGAAAGCGGCTCAAAATTTCTGCAGAACAGTTACTCTAGAAGTTAAACAGCGGAAGGTACATTCCATTACAGAGTATATTAGGGTCTACCACAAAATTAGTGGTTAGTTTAAATACATGTAGGAACCGGTCTGGGGCATCAGAATGGGCTTCCGAGGGAACCCTTTAACCAGAGCTGCCCGTCTAACCTAATCTAAGCCTTCAATACATCGAATACGCTCGGAGTATTAAGATACATTTCCGTTCGTTGGATGGGGGAGCACATGTTCTTTTTGCACTGTCTAGGATAACACTATAGTACTATGGCGGCCACCGTAGCCGAGTCGTTAGAGGTACCCCTTGCAGCAGTTGGAACCAGATTCGATTCCTGCTCCGAGAATAGTTTTATTTTCTTATAGTTGAAAAAGCTTCTCATAAATGCCATTTGCAGTTCGGAGTGGGCGTAAGACTTTAGGTTCCTCCATTTTTATAATAACATCAAGACTCACACCAGAAATTGAAGAAGAAGGTCGACCAACCCTTTAGCAAAATGTGAACGTCAAATATATATATATTTTTTGTACTATGACCTAAGGTTAAGCTGGCCACGACAGTTATAAAGACTATGCATGTTCTTGACTGAAAGCTGAGCCGGCTGGTAATAAAATTATATCTTCACTTTCAATATAAACTTCGATAAAGCTATTATTTGTAGTCTATGCGCTATATTGAGAGCTACATACATATGTACATATCCCTGAACCTAAGCAGGCAATTATTTAAATGCAGTTATGATTTTTATACCTGATACCACAGACATACAGCTAAGCTATACCATTAACAATTAATCTTTGACTTGTAACGATTAGTTATAACAACTTGCACGCTATGATGACTAAGGCAATATAGACGCGTATATGTAATATTGTATTGCAAAAGCAAGGAAAATTACATGAAAAGGTTTGTTGTTTCTCAAGTGTTACGAGATATTTTTGTTTAAACATTGTACAATAGGGTTGTCTAAAAACAGTAAAGTCGGAATTGTAATGCTCTCACCCCCTAGGATTGTTCTACATATATCGAAAAAAAGTATACCCCTATTTTTTTATTTTGAAATCAAAAAATATTTAGAGGACGCTCAAAGCGCTCAAAGTTTTCCAGGTATTTTTATATAGGAAAAATAAAGTTTTTCGTAGAAATGGTGTAGAATTCTTGAAAATCAATATGTATACCCAATTGTTTATTTAACTATTTTTAATACTAACGATTTTTGATTGGTCACCCCAATGTATTTTTCGGGGTTTTTGTAGGTTTTGACAGACCTATAAATTATAGTTGCAATGAAAAAATGGTTAAATAAAAAATTGGGTATTATTATTGGGAATCATCTCCTGCATATAAACAGAGTTTTCTGGTAGAAAAATATAGATTTTTAACTATTCTATACCATTTCTACGAAAAGTTGTTTTTTCACCATATAAAATACATGGAAAACTTTGAGCGCTTTGAGCTACCTCTAAATAATTTTGGATTTCAAAATAAAAAAAAAGGGTACACTTTTTTTCGATATATGTAGAACAATCCCAGGGGTGAGAGCATTATAATTCCGACTTTACTTTTTTCACATGCATTTTTCGACCACCTTATTGTACACCCATGGAATGAAGTTATTCTTGAAAAAAAAAATGCGTAATGATAAACAAGCGCAGCAATTTCTACTACCTATTGTTGTTTTTATCGCGTGCCAATGAAATTGTACAATATTTATTTATTTGATGTCTAAAGTTGAATATGTACATATGT
Organism: Rhagoletis zephyria; assembly: GCF_001687245.7. Taxonomy (NCBI): domain Eukaryota; kingdom Metazoa; phylum Arthropoda; class Insecta; order Diptera; family Tephritidae; genus Rhagoletis; species Rhagoletis zephyria. The sequence continues at coordinate 54,354 of NW_016158234.1, read as the reverse complement.
ATCTGTGGCAATTTATTAAAGCAACTTATCTCGAAGTAAAGCCATTTCCCCTTTAAAGCAATATTTCACTGGGTTATTTTTCAAGCGAAACATATTATTTTTATACCTTTCATGAGCATGAAATGGTATTATAACTTTGGTCCGATGTTTGTAAGTACCAGAACAAAAAGAGATAGACCCATGAAANTATAAGCTTTATCTCCTATAGCACTGATTGTTAAGATACCAGTTTTTGCCATATATCTCCTTTATGTACGAAACTAAACCCAATAAATTGTGTTACCGGTTTACATACCGATCACATAGCGGTGAAAATCACTTAGATTGGTGTCATATAAAGTATATCTTCCATACCTCTGATTGTTTAGATGCGATTTTTTATATAAGTATGTAACTCCTCTATCGATGTATGCAGATGTATTCAAAAGCAGTAATCGGTCAAAGTAAAATTTGCAGATGTTCATGAAAGGTATGAAGCCTTCGGCATAGCCGAAGACAGCGCTGCTCTTACTTGTTTAAATAAAAATCAAACCTTTTAAAGTCACTTAAGCTGTTTTAATAAAATGCCACAGATATGTATGTAAGAATACGTATATACAATGTGCCCGTTCAAGATTCAAGTCCAAAGTCTGCGTGCTGCAATCATTCATGCATACACACACATACACACATACATGCATAAAAAACTAAAACCTCCCTATTATAATTGCCATTCGTTCTGTCATCAGGTATGTAACTTGAGAATATAAACTTGAGAAGATAAAAATGGAAGTTATTCAAAGACCCTAATTTCATGCCTTAGATTAACTCGTTTGCGAATATTTTAACAGTGTAAGAATTTTCATTAATGAGTGCATTATTTTAAGTTTGCGGAAATTTCTTCGCATGCGTCTACGTATGTACGCTGCTACGTTCAAATACTGTTTTCCTGAAAAATAAAGCGACTAGTTCCGGATGGCTCGGGGATCACTCACAAATAATTTTAGTAAGGCAATGCAGCCGTATACAAGGATGTATGTAAGTATACATATGTAAACGCCTATGCATATTTAGTTGATCGAATTGTACTTAACTGTTAGTCACATACCCGTTTTGATTGCTTTAATACATCCTACGTAATTATTTCTCCAAAGCTGTTGGTGATTTGCGAAATTTATCGAACAAAGTGGGTAGATACAAGCAAAAAATAAATTGCATATGCCAGTTAAAAATTGCACAACGACCATAAATATGACTAAGCAAATAACAGTGATATTTGTTTTATTTACTAAGTGAAAATATGCATAAAATATACATATTTTATGACTTGTGGTTTATAATTGAGTGGGACACTAGTATAGATAGAAATATGTATGTTTAAGGACAAAGTACACAGAGTGGTTGAACTTTAACATTTTTGGTTTGGGTTGGGTACAATTTAGTCAAATTGCTATTACTGGAACACTCTTTAAAGTTTCACAAATTGCAATTATCAACTTAAATGTCTTGAAAATACTACGACGACGATAACAGTACTAAACAGAAGAAGATTGAGTACACACATCGTTTTTTTTGTGTGGTTATTTTCCCGTTTTAAACACAAACAGCTTCTTCCATAAAAAAAAGATAAATAAATTTAATAGCTCAAAATATGGGTATGAAATTTAATTTTACGAAATGACTTACGAATGAGTTTCGCCTTTTTAAAGCTTCTTTCATAGGTGGAAGGAAATTCAATTTCTATGGGTTCGACGGACGTGTGTTTGTGTGGTGTAAAAAATACACTGAATTTAAGCGAATATAAAATTGGTTCGATTGAGCTTTATCTTTATCTTTATCTTTATCTTTATCTTTATCTTTATCTTTATCTTTATCTTTATCTTTATCTTTATCTTTATCTTTATCTTTATCTTTATCTTTATCTTTATCTTTATCTTTATCTTTAACTTTATCTTTATCTTTACCTTTACCTTTACCTTTATCTTTATCTTTATCTTTATCTTTATCTTTATCTTTATTTTTATCTCCAATCTTCTATCGCTTTTTCGTTTTATTGGAGTTTGAAATTGGAGCCCTTTTTCGTTACATCGATTTTTGTATTGTGCAGAACCCTGCAAATGGGAATAGAAGGGGATACCTTTATTATATTTTTGCGTCACATTAACCTTTCATTTGTAATTCGCTTCCTTTGTGCTTTTTGATCAGTTGAAGCTATATTATGTACCTACAAATATATAAAACAATGTATTCGTGTGAAAATTATTCATCTGTAAATGGCTGATTTGACAGATAATAAAAAAGCTTCTGGGTTAATGACATCAATAAACGGTCGTTAACACCGTCCAGTGTGAAGAGGTGACTTTACAAAGCCAGCCAACAAAAGCAACCATGTGCCAGAAGTTAAAATAAATAAAGCAACAAAAAACGTATTTCGCAACAATGATTTTCTTAAGAGACTGTAAGCACTATTTGTGCTGTGAAAATTGTTGTAAGCAAAAGAATAATTCTTAATCATTCTCAAACTCTTTTATGTTTGCTCTTTTTTTTAAAGCGCTGAAGTGTACCATCGTCACAAAGAAGCAAAAACTTTAGCTTCACTTTAATACAGTCGTGTCATGTCAGTTGGCGTCTTGTTCATGCTGTGCAAAATTTCACATACACACGAACATATGTATATGTAGATACATATCTACATTCAACTTTATTTATTAATGCAAATATTATTTCTTACTTTATTTATACAGTTTTACTTTATTTTTTCTTAATTCGCGTTTCTCTGCTTTATAACACTTATGATTATATTCATGCATATGGAAGGAAGTTCTTGTTGTTGGATGAGAAACCATTTTTTGCAAAAGAAACACGTTTGGACCTGTTTTAGTGGCTATTTAGTAGATTTAATGGCGTCTGTGGCAGACGTTTTATTTGGGTAAATTTTTGCTTTTGTAGTTAATCAGTTGGCTTGCGGAACGAAGAATATGTACAACTGGTTTTGGAAAATAATGATTTTATGCGAAATATACATCGTTTTTTTTGCTATGGAACTAAATAATAAAATTTAGTACAAAACTTATTAAGCTTTTACTGTTGACGACTGTATTTTATGTCATCTGTGGGTTGTAGGTATATGTAAGCAAGTGGCAGTAAAGGAATTTTGAAAATTTAATATTGAGCTGAATTCAGGCAAAAATATGCCAAATTGAACTAAAGCATGACTCTAGGCTAGACTAGGGTTGCCAACATTTTCTAAGAAATTTATAGTCCTTTAAAAAAAAAATCTTAAAAATATAGTAAACTTCAAATACATATGTATATAGTATTTTATTTAAAAGAAAAAGTAAAAACGCTTTTTAAGTATATATCAATACTTAAATTAATATAAATCAAAAGTCCATTTTTTATTAGTGAGATAGTCGCTTTGTTTCTCTCATCTCGCCATTTCACAATCATAATAGAAAAAACTATTTCTGTGAAGGCCGAAGTTGCAGGAATACAGAGCATAAAGGAAATAATTTTAAGTAAATTTGGTAATTCATTCTAAGTAGTTTTAAAAATGTTGTTATTTTTTATGTCTTATCTTATCATTTTGTTTTAAAGAATATTTCTTTTAATATTATTTCAGCATCCATTTTAATACATTTTTTTTCTTGCAAATTACTGAAAAATATTTATATTTATAATTGAAGAAATATAGTTTTTTTGCATACTACATTTCTTAAACAGTATATAGTACGCAGACCGAAAAAATAGTACAATACTATATATTATTTGGCAACCCTACGCTAGACACACAGAAGCCTTCTTAAGATGATATTAGGCCACGTAGATTGAATTCTAGTATTCGAAAGTATAGGCTCCGCAAATGGTGCCAAAACCTAGCTGATTCTGCCCCAAGGGCAGAATGTAGTAAAAATTGCTGAAACAAATTTTACGTACTTTTCTATTTGTTCGAGAATCCACTTGTAAACTCAGCTAGACGTTGGCCAATGGAAAAGAAAAGCAAGTTTTCTAAAGTAAAAAATCTCCACACACTTTCAGCAAGAATAGTAATGCTGTAATACCATCCAGAGTTAACTTTTGACAGTTTCAATTTTGTACAAAAAATATGGATCAATTGGGTTCTCAAAAATATCGAGAAAAAAATCGCAATTTTCCAAAAAGTCTTAAAGCATCCCAAAAAATTGCGAAAGTTGTGAATAATGCCAACATTATACGAAAAAATACGAATAATCAATCCCAAATGAAGGGTATGAATGTTTTAAAGGTATGTTGGCAACTTTGCCTTTGGGATAGCAAAATCCATGCGAATCTTTCACAATCGCTGAAAGAAACGCCCAGTTCACCTTTGAAATCACCAGCTTTCTTTAGTTAAAAAGATGCTGGGAATGGTATATTCTCGTTAGAGGCAAAATAAAATGGGGTAAGTGAAATGGTGCAGGCACGGGATATCGGGACGCACGGTACTGATTTCAAAATGGCCGGGATGGGCGATATTGGGAAGATCTTTAAAAATTTTGCGGACGGAACGGGACCAAAATCCTTTCCCGACACTCCCTATAAAACTTGCAACCTCCGAAAATAAAGAAAATTTTCCTTTTATTGAGACGAAAACGAACAACAAAGCAAATAAAAAATATCCAAAGATGCCAGATCTTTATTGATTTGTATGTCATTAATATTTAATCTGAAACATGTGGATTAATCTTAGTTATAGATTTCGTGACCCATGGGACCCGCGGTAAAATTCTGAAAAACGTCGGGATGGGCGCGTTCGAGATTTACAAATTTAATTTCGGGATGGGCGGGATCGGGATTGAATATTTAGTCCCGTGCCCATCTCTAGTGCAGACATTCATATGGCGCCAGCTCACTCCAAATTGACCTAAATCACTTAGAAGGGCAACTTCTCGATAAAACAAAAACACATTAAAGGGTCTTAAATCGATAAACCACAAACTGAAAAAGAGAAAGATAAATATATGTACATACAAACATACAAATAATACGTGAAAAATTGGCAGCTGTCGGCCCCTCAATGGCATTTTAGAACTTATAATAGTATATGAAGAACAATTTAACAAATGACACAATGCAGTTGCGACGACCAGAGCACAGTGTTTCAAAACTGGCATTTACTGCTCATAATTCAGCCCTTATTTTTCAACTGATTTTTGAATTTTAATTTGATTATATTAAATTTTTTGTGCAAAGTGCAGAAAAAGTAGCAATTTTGAAGAAAATCGTTTCTCCTGTTCCAGTTAATAAATGATACATAATAAAAACTAGTTCAAAACAATTTTGGGGTTTCCCCAAAACGAAAAAAAATAAAAAATGGAAATGTTTATCAAGATATATATTTTTAATTCTTTAACAATTATGGGTATGCAGTTTAAATTAGTTAGTATAATAAAGGGTAAGTATTAGGAAGCTACGACTTACCATTGATCTTTTGCAAATTTTTTTGTTGAAGGTGTCGCACATTTTTTCCATATAAACAAATTATCGAACTATATTTTATAAGGAGAAAATAAGCGACACCTTCATCAAAAAAAATTGCTAAAAATCAATGGTACGTCCTACCTACTTCAAACATGCACTTTGTTATCCTAAAAATGGGCAAAGAAACTGCGTACTCAACTTTTTTCTAAAGAGTGAAATAAAAAGTGCAATATTTGGATGAAATTTTTTGCAAACTAAGGTTTGGAACTCTGATTTTTGGGGTAAAATATTTAAAAATAGTTGCCGGTATTGTCAAAAATTTGCTGTACCTAAACTTTATTGACTGACTGTATGTATACACACATACAACAAGAACGAGACAAAGGGAGCGCTTTTATTTATTTTTTAGCATGCTGATGTGCACGAAATGTGAGCGAACAAATTTTTAAAAATCAACGCCTATCCTATCAACTTGAAACTTGCAGTTTATTATACTAAAATTTTATGATCTAAAAACAGCTTTCCCAAAATTTTTCTAAAAATTTCAAAATTTGTTTTTTTTTTAATTTTGGTGATTTTTTTTTATAACGTTTCAAATTTTTTCTTGTGAATTTTTTTCGTTTCGTGGGGAAACCTGCAATTGTTTTCAACTACATAGTTTGTATTATGTAACATTTATTAACTGAAACAGAATAATCGATTTTCTTCAAAACAGGAACTTTTCATGCGCTTTACTGTAAAAAAATGTAATATAAACAAATAAAAATGCAAAAATCGGGCTCAACTGGTCTGTTGCCAATTTTATAAGCTTTCATCTAAAAAAAAAATTATCAAATTGTTCGAAAAACGAAGACTCCAGTGAATTATGAACAGTAAATTACAGTTTTAAGCCACAGTGCAGCCCCAACAGCACCACGATAACCACAACTGTTGGCAGACAACATAAACACCAGAAGCAGCAAAAACGAAAAATTACAACGCCCCAGCACGCTGCAACATAGCGCTTTGATCGCAAAGAGCAAGCGATGAATTTAACAACGAGGCGGCAAGTGCTTGCTTATGTTTTTGTTTCTGCTTGAAAAATCTGTTGCATCGCATTGCCAGCCAGCATTGATTACGCAAAGACTTTTAAATCACTCCCCAACAGCACTAATGTCTCAGTTGACTTCTGCCGCGCTCAGACATAACAAACTGTACATAGTATGTAGTACATAGCTCTGAGTAAGCTTGACGATTGTTCGCTTGTCTGTTGTTCAGTTTTCATTATATTTATGTAGATGCATAAAATATATAGTTTGAAATTTTCGAGATACCGCATTGAAAGCCATTCCAAGAAACACTCTGTTCTCTCTTGCTGCATCCTCGTCCTTTATCTGGTTGAGCAGCTTTCCGTTCGGTCGCATTAGTGGCTGAAATGTTGCACGTTTTCTGCTTCCAAAATGTCGTTGGTGTTGATGGCATGTGTGACGGAACGTGTATTCATATTTATGTATGTGAATGGTTCTCGTTGCTGCCTTCATACGTCCCACACTCCAATGCAATCAGCAGCAAACAATTGATAAATGCTGTAATGTCAATGCTTGAATACAAATTGTTGTTGCGTTCTTGCATTGGCTCTGTTCGGTTGTTTACAGATCAGCTGCAATATTTTGCTACCGACTAGTAGTCTTTTTCACATAGTACATACAGTGACTCAAACAAATGACCACGTGTTGATTTTCTTCAAATATTCGTAATGTTTTACTATCTACATTTTTTTTGTTATTTTTATATAAAAATATCGTCTAAGCTTTAACTAAAACCAAACTTTATACAAAATTTAGGAAAATTCAACAAATTTTCATCAAAGTTTCTACATTTTATTCTGAGTTTTTAGAAAATTTTTGGGTATGCAGTTTTATAGCCCATACAATTTTAGTCTAATGAAGTCCAGTTTCAAACGGCTAAAAATTCGCGTTGATTTTTTCGAATTTTTTTTCGGTGACGGATTTTTGCACTTTCTTTCATATAAATATGAATTTCTTATGAAATAAAAAGCGGGAGACCGTCAGCAACAAAATTTCAAAATATCAACGCATGTTTTTGTAAATTGCGCTTTTTATATTAAAAAACTCGAAAAAGTAGTCTCAAAAAAAAAAAAATTCTCAAAAATCAACGCGATTTTTTAGCCGTTTGAAACTTGCACTTCATTGGACTAAAATTGTATGGGCTATAAAACTGCATACCCAAAAATGTTCTGAAAGTTCAGAATAAAAAGTAGAAATTTTGATGAAAATTTGCTGAATTTTCCTAAATTTTGTATAAAGTTTGAAACTGTGATTTACACGGATTTGGTTAAAGCTTAGACGACATTTTTATATAAAAATAACAAAAAAAAAATTAGATAGTAAAAAATTACGAATATTTGAAGAAAATCAGCACGTGATCATTTGTTTGAGTCACTGTATGTATTATGTGAAAAAGACTACTAGGCGGTAGCAAAATATTGCAGCTGATCTGTATAAAACCGAACCGAATCTTTCTAACAAATCAGAATAAAAACTTTGAAATTTTGATGAAAAATTGTTGAATTTTCCCAAATTTTGTATAAAGTTTGAAACTGTGATTTACACGGTTTTTGTTAAAGTTAAGACGGTATTTTTATATAAAAATAATAATAATAATAATAATCGCTGGAAAAATATTACGAATATTTAAAAAAACAACACGTGGTCATTTGTTTGAGTCACTGTATGTACATGCATATGTACTCAGACAGGGTGGTCCATATACAGGCCTATTCTACTTGTAACCGAACATTTTGTAAAAAGCAAATTTTGTCACCAACAATTGTCACCACTGTTTGCAATCGCGATTCCATTTACCTTGGTAACGTTTTTAATTTATTCAGCAATTCAGCTTTGATATTTTGCAGAAATTCTGCTGTTGCATATTTCACGAGTCAATATTTTGTTACCTACTCATGAGATGGTAACAAAATTTACCGGTTTCAAGAGTGTGGAGAATGCGAAAAGGGTATAAAAATTTACAGTAACTTTATTTGACGGTAAAAAAATGTTTATTACCAACTCAGAATCGGCCTGATAGTGGGCCTATAATGAATAAAAAATAAGCAATTACTTTTTCCTAAAATTTCAGACATTTTTCAAATAAACTTAAGTAACAGCTCTGCAATTTTAAGAAAACTTGACAAAAAATCAGTATCCTTTCTCCGAGGAACGAAATGAATCGCTTAATGCTTGAACTTTGGGAATGCAAATTTATTGTGCTACGATTTTTCATCTCGGCGGCTACTTGGGAAGCAAAATTGCCGTATCTGAGTATAGGAAAAACCGCACGTGATCGTCGAGAAGCCAATGCATCCTCAGATGGTAACACTAATGTACGAATTTCGGAGCGGTGGCATCATTGTGGCATGATAAACGATTTTTTGTGACCGGAAATTGACGACATGGACCTGGGATGATCTTTGGTTTCAGCAGGATACCGCGCCATGACACACATCCCATGCCGCAATCAATGTTTTGCGCGCCAAGTTTAGCCAATCGTGTTGGGCGGCCCTTAAGGCAAATATTGAGTTAGTCATTCGTGAGATAGAGCCATAAACCGTCACCAAGACATATGAAAACTGGGTTAACAGTATGCACTACTACGAAGCCAGCTGAGGCAGCCGCATGAATGAAATGGTGGTCCGTAAATAATGGAAATTTTTGCGTTTTCGAATAAACCAATAAAACCAATGAAAACAAAAAAAAAACAAAACACGCAAAAAAAAAATTCACGAAACGATGGGAAAAATATAGTAAAACTGCATTTTTAGTTTTGCACTTTGACCTCAGGATTTTTTTAAGAGACTTTGAGTTTTAAAGATGTGATTAATTCCAACAATGATTTCAAAATTCGGTTCAGTAGAATTGAAATAGGTATTTTTTCCTTAGGCAAAAAAAAAATATATATTGTTTAATTGCACTGAATTTCTTTTACATATTTAATCATATCATTGAAATTTTAAAATCCTTTAAAAAAAAATTCTGACCTCAGAGAGAAAAACTAAAAACGCAGTGTTACTATTTTCGCCCCATTTTCGCGTATATTTACATACATATGTACATATACATATATTAATTATTGCGTATGTAAAATTCACTGTCGCACGGGGTAAATACTAAAAAAAAATATTTTTCTCATTGGTTTTTTTTTTTATTTTAAAGGGCTGATTCCAGCTCTCAAGAAAAACGAAAAATTCATATAAAATGACGCACAAGAAATGGAAAGGAAATTTTCTTTTATTAAAATTTCTTAAATCAGTTTGCAGCTCTAAAGAAAAAAAATGCTCGTATATTTATTTCTTTAAGAAAACTTATAGCAAAAGCAAGGCGTTTTTTTTCAAGCAACAGAAATAATGAAAAATATTTATTGTGATTTTTCTTGAGGGCTGGATTCTAAGCTTAAAAAAGAAACCACTATATGGACCACCCTGTGAGTACATATCTATTGTTCTCGGTAGCAGTTGCTAGTGCTTCTGTGCGGAGTTTCCGGGGAGTTTCGCGGCTTGCTGCTGATTCACATTTCATGTGTATGTCGTATGTACTATGTCGTCTATAGACGATCTGCTCTGTCAGCCAGCTAAAAATACTTCTCCCTACTAAGTATTTGCTTGGACAGTTTTAAATTTTGCTTCTTAATTTGCTTCCCACTTTTATTCGATGAAAATAAATATATGCAGTACATACATATGTATAAACAAAAGAGAATAGCAGATGTTGAGTCGAATTTAGGCAAAGCAATTGTGGAGCGTGTTCAAAGTTCCAAATGGAATCGTTAATGTGGTCTTATCTTTTATTAATGATCTTAAGTCGCACATGTTGGTATATGCATGTATGTAATATGTGCATAAAACATGGTCGCTCTAAACTTAAAAAAAAAAAAAATTTACAACTCTAGTAATTTCGCATAAAATAATTGCTCAGTCCAAAATATTGCGGATACCTACACCTGTGTTCAGAAATGCATCAAGCCAAAGCAACAGTATCTTTTATTTCTAAACAAGTAATTTTTAAGCAAAAAACAAAACCGACTTCAATTGTCATATAAAGATATGTATATATTTCATGATCCAATGATCGGATCTAAACTAGATTAGTATGGGACCACCTCTGAGAGGTAGAAATATCACCGGATCCCCACTGTCGCAATGACCTTAGCTGGAATCACACGATTGTCGCAAAAGCACCAATCTGCCATAATTTTATTGTGCTGAGTTGGCACATAATAAACAAACTGTTCCAATCGAATTCTGTGTAGTCACACGATCAGTGTTGCCAGAACTTTTTGGGCCGACCGGCTAGATTGGCAAAAAAAAGCGGCTAAAAACGGCTAAAATGTTTTAGTGAAAATTCACATGCTTTATTTAAATAAATCGCAAGAAACGAAAGACTAGTTAACACCATTAATTTATATCGAGTGTATATTCCTCATCATCAAATGAATCACTATTGTATATATCACCTGAATTCATTAATTTTAAGAG
>NW_016158234.1:39066-43396 GCF_001687245.7 Rhagoletis zephyria | reverse complement strand
ATAGATGCGAAAGTAAAACATTGAGTTCATTAAAAATCTTCATTGGGTCTGCATTATTGCTTTCGAACAACTTGTTTACTTTTTGCACCTGAAAATTAGGCAAATAGTAAAATCGGCTAAAAACGGCTAACTTTTTTTTACAAACCGGCTAACAAATCGGCTGCCGGCTAGATCGAATTTTCTCCCGCTAGTTGCTATCAAAACCGGCTAAATCTAGCCGGAAAACGGCTAAAATGGCAACGCTGCACACGATTGCCTCATTTCATACAATTGTTGTTGCAGCCGGTTTATTTTTGATTGGTCACAATAAGCCCAATATTAGCCCTGATTACCGCATGAGTCACTGTATTGTGGAATCACACGATTGGGACACAAATTTAGGCAATATTTGGCGCATTTCGGCAATCGAGTGATCCGGCCTTTACAGTCTGATAATTTTCTTCGGAAATAAAAATTACGATAGTGAGATTTCTTGCAATTCAACTCTGGTGCGTTCTTTACTGGGGAAATTTATATTAATCTTATTATTGGTTCAGCCAGCATGAGGTCAAGTGATGCCATCATCTGATGTCACGCTTGCTGTCCATACATATTATTGAAAAATTATCGCATATCAATTGAGCACCTAAAATAGTTTTGGTAGATCTAAAAAGCACCTAAATAGCACCTAATCCCTCAGTAATATTTATCAGTGTTCGATGAAAATTTAACTTGTGGTTTAAATATACGTTTTAGCGAAATTTTTTAATTTTTTGCAAATTTCTTGGAAACCAAGTGAGTACCTAAAATAATTTTGGCGGAGCTATAAAGCACCTAATTACTCAATAATTTGTATCATTTATTTGGAAAAGTGGGTCAGCTAGATTGACGGACGTATGTAGGTTCCGCCGAACCTAAGGCCGTGGGAGACTTGACGAAACCCTTGAAGGTTTATGTATGCATGCACTTGCGTAAATGTTTCTACATATTTTCTATTCTTATACATATCTATATATGTACATACATATGTACAACTTCGGTCGACATCAGACATCAACCGAAGAGTGATCGCATCACAAATACAAAGGAGGGCATCTGCAAGATAGCAGCTTAAACTTCACAGATTACGTGTTTTTTGGTGTGTCCAACGCTTTCTATGCGAATATTCCCATGCGAAATAGCAAAATAAAGCAAACGAGGTATTACTTAGTTAATCTTTTCCGCAATCATAGCAAAAAAACTAAAGAACAAAGTAATAATAAAAACTAAAGACTGACAGAAGCTTGTCGTTGGTGCAGCAGAGCATGGAAAGTGCTGATTAGCCACTTAAAATTCTCATCTTCTACCTTCAGCGGCAACAACGCCATTTATCAGCTTTTAAAAAACGAGTAGTCGCAACTAATGCGTCGCATTTTTCCACTAGAACAATCTTATGAAGGTGCTGCAATCGAGCAAGTGTGTACATATGTACATATATTTGTACATCCATTCATATGTATGTATGGAAGTATGTGTGGGTGGAAAAGATTCATTCAAGTGATTTAATCATCAAGAAATACAGACTTTTTTATAGACAATCATATTAAATTTATTCATAGAATGTTTTCCATGTACTACAACCAAGTATCACATATGTATGTATGTATGTATCTTTGTATGTATGTTTGTATGAATATAGGGATATATGTATGTACATATATTTTATACGTAATGCCTGTCTAGCTGCTTGTTTTACTTTCTTGGTTGGCCAGCAGCCATGATCCCCGACACGTCATGCATGTCAGTTGCGACAGCATTGCTAAAAAAGTCACAACTGCGATAGCTTTAAATGCCAGTTTTGCTATTTTGCATAGACACGCGCTGCCAATGCATTTCCTTCACCCACATTAGTATGTTCATATTAATTTTTTTTTTTTACGAACTCCTATTTTTATAATGATAATTAGTACATTAGCATATGCGTATGTATGTATGTATGTATGTATGTGAGTATTGGGTAATATGAAAAGTCTTTGCGGATTTTCGTCACTATTTTGTGTTGAAGCCAATAGATCTGGCAACACTAATCCGATTGCATCACACTGACGTGCACTTGAAAGCTGGCATTTCGCGCTACATTTTTAATAAAGGCAGTTCGATAATTCATTGGTCGTACAAAAAGTTATATGGTTTTTGAAAATGAGATAAATATCTAAAGAAATACACTTGTTCAAGGCCAATTCTTCTAAATTTCTGAAAAAAAATCCCCAATTTTTAATGGGATTCCCCCAAATGATGTTCTGCCATTATTTTTAAGGCTCTTTCATACAACATGGTAATGTTACGATCTTTTTAAATTTAATTGATATAGCAGAAAAGTATAGCTTTTTTGTTTGATGAGCTGGCGAACTTGAATCAGCTCAGATATGGGTAAACTTGAGTTAATCATTTCCTTAATTATTCAAGATTCTGATTATTTGAAATGACAATTATGAGAATAATTAGAGAAATTACACTGGTTTACAGCAAAAATGTTCTATAGATGCCACTATCCAATTCCTACCTAGAATTGCTCGGTGATTCCGAAAATCGAGTTAATTTTTCTTTTTTCTATGGATAACTTTTCGATTTACCGTTATTCAGTTTACAAAAAGAGTGGTTTCACTTAATCAAGTATATCTTACGAACTAATTGAATAAGCGTAATACGCGATAAGGAAAATGAAAGCAAATAAAATTCTCCATAAACTGTATATACATCACTTTTCTCTAGCCCTGATAGTTGCTTAGAAATTAATTAATCATTTCTTTCTGACACCTCTTGATTTCAATGTCAACACTCTACTTACTCAGGTGTACGTGGCGTATGAGTAACACTCTTTTCCGATTATATTTCATACAAAAAATTCTTGCGCATTTTCATTTGACAATTCATTATTTTGTTATTTATGCATCGATTTTCTTCGTTAGTAGCTTAATTTTTTTCCAGAGGAACAGGCGTTAACACAAGTGCAAAACATTTACACAGAAACTCTTATTTTATTTAATTTTTTCCCTGTTAAATGGAAAAATCATTTTTTCATACAAAAAAAAATCTGGAATGTTTAATCAATTTCTCAGAAACTATCAGAGCTATCGAAAAGTGATGCATGTACGTATTATGGAGAACTTTATTTGCTTTCATTTGCCTCATCACGTATTACGATTGTTCAATTGGTTCGTAAGATATACGTGATTAGGTGGACCCTGAATCACGGTAAATTGCAAACATATCGAAAACGTATACATAAAGTAAAAAATTAACTCGATTTTTGAAATCAGCGAGCGATTCTACATCCAGGTTGAATAGTGGCGTCTGGAGACCAAAAACAAAATTAAAATTTGTAATCCAGTGTAATTAATAAAATTTTTTTCTTTGTATATGTATATTGAAACTTGAAATTGATCTACTTATGTAGAGCTTAATCGCAACTATGTAGTTCTCGCCTATCAAAATTTCACCATAAAAAGTGTGAAATTCATACAATTTCCCTAGAGGCCATCTTGACTAGAACAGACACTTCATTATTTTTAGACACATATTTATATTTCTTCTGTATTTACACACCCATACACACACATAATTATGTACGTTTACATAAATCACCGCACGTTCCATATCGGATGTCTAGCGACGGCGGCGTCTTCTTGGCACGCTTCACCACCTTCCATACATTACAGCAGTACGTGCATATTTAGCTATGTAAATGTCTGACTACTTAATCATTGCTTGATTGAGTACTCAATGCGTCTCTTAGTTCGTCGTCTTCTGTGTATTGGAACGTTTACTTTTAAGGAAGAAACTAAACCTTATTAGTGCTTTTTATTGCTTTCCTCCGCTATGTGTAAATTTTACTTGCCCGGAAATAGTCGCTACCCGCAGGTGCTGGTAGCATATGAAATTTTACATAAGGGGTATTCTCTAAATCTGGCAAAACTCTTGCACGATGTACGGATTGCACGGTTTGCAAAGTTTTGCTATAGGAAAACCGACTGTAGGAAATCCGTTCACAATGCAATGGTTTTGCCAAGTCTTATTGTTAGAATACCCCTATTGAGTTTTCATAACTACATATAGAATTATGCTTGTGTTTTTATAGAGGCAGTTTGATAAGTAAAAGTGGTTAGTGGTTAGTAAAAACAAGTAAGAAAGTCTAAGTTCGGGCGGAGCCGAACATTAAATACCCGGCGCAAGTATTAAATATATGTTTTTTCACCTTTCCGAAACCTTCCGCTAGATGGTAAGCCGGGGTGTATCAATTTTGAGTAAATTAGCGTCCTTCAATTTCGAAATATTGAAGTTTCAAGCATTTCTGAAATTTACCGTTATATGA
>NW_016158234.1:34515-38926 GCF_001687245.7 Rhagoletis zephyria | reverse complement strand
TTCAGTAGTTACTAAAATATCGCAGTTTTCGTATTTCTGGAAATTACCGTTATATGGGAAGTGGGCGTGGTTAAAGTCCGATTTCGCCCATTTTCAATACCAACCTACCTTGGATTAAGGGAAACCTACATACCAAATTTCGTTGAGATATCTCAATTTTTGCTCGAGTGTATACGGACGGACGGACGGACGGACAGACAGACATGGCTTAATCAATTTCTTTTTTCATCCTGATCATTTATGTATACATTTGTCTATATCTATCTCGATTCGTTTTGGCTGTTACAAACAACCATTATGTGAACAAAATTAATATACTCTTGTGCACAAGTGCGCTCGGGTATAAAAAAAAAGAAAACTCGAATCCCGAACCACCTAATTGCTAAATATTTGGTGGAGTTATTTCATTCCATTAAATTAAAAAACCGATTTTCCATACACCTGCGCCACTTGTCGGAAAACATTTTTGGTTGAGTTATTCATTTTCATGTAAGTAATATACTTTTCAAATGTGAACCATATAAATATATCGACACCTGCGCCACCTAGCGGATTATTTCTTCTTTTCTACTGCAATGTCATCGGGTACTGAGATAATATTTTTTGCGTAACGTTTTCAGCAAAAATATCTTTATTTTTTTTAAATGTGTTGAAAATTTGTTGAATTACATATTTTAAATTTTGTATACAAATTGGAAATCGGATTTACGTGGCTTTTTTATAGAATATGCTATATTTTGTATTAAAAAATTAATTAATACTATTATATTATTATAATTAATAAATGAAAGGAAAACCTTCAATACTGGGAATCAAAAGGTAGCGCTATTCAAGCCGCCGGCACTGTTCATTGCTAAAGTAAGTTACATATGTCCATATTTTTTTTCTGCGCAGCACATGCTTTCAATAAAAAGTTAAGTTCTGAATAAAAAATTTGAATAAATTAATTTTAAAATGGGCTGGAGACGACATAAAGGGCTTGTTGCTTTATTTGGTTTATTTGAAAGATTGTTTCTCTTTTTTGTAATTCCAGCTCTTGAAGTTGAAGTTCAATTGTATTGCAACAAAGCATACAAATTACAATGGAAAATATTGAAATACAGAGGTTGGCATTTTTATTGTAAGCATACGACACGTGTAACATTTTCCGGAAATGCTGTTGATGTGATAGTCAGCGATGTCCCGATGTGAAATCGGTTCATTTAGAAAGCGTTAATTTGCTACCTATATATATTTTAGTATTTTACCAGGCATTGAAAATCATTTGTCAGTTAATGACGATAACCTTGAGATCATTAATCGCGATTTATCGTCACACGTCCTGCGTTCTACTCTTCATCGGGAGATATAGCAGATCAAAAGATCAACAAATCACTAATGGCATTTTCTTTTCTACCGAAAATTCTCGCGAATAGCCCTAATTTCATCCACAAAGACATTCGCAGGTATGCATTTTGATTTCAAAAGCAATTGGAATGTGACAATCGACAGTGTTTTCTGGAACCTGGACGTCCATAACCTGTATTGCGATTCGAAAGAAAATGACTATGAATTTGTATTAGTCCGTCGAATTGCGTCAAGTTTCTAATTTGTTTTTAATCGGTTCTCAATTGCTTTTATAATTGTGTATGCGAAATGACGAGTATTTAATTATTTTAAGCGCAAAAAACGGATACTCCACAGACCATTTCCAATTAACTTATAAAAAAATCTAATAGCATCACTGGTATTATTAAAATTATTAAAAGTAGATAAATATAGTATAGTTAACAAATATCGAAAAATAATTATCTACAGTAGATTAAACGGTGACTTAGTCAGGCTTTCCATCTTAAAAATAATATGCTACAGTGTGTAAACAGTAAGTTTCCTACAAGAAACTAAGCGGAGAGATGACGACTCATTCGTCAAGATAATAAAGCGTAATTTCATATTAATTACAAATTTACAAATCTACACAATTTTATAACAGTTTACCGCAAATAACCCTGGCAATTGATGAGCAGATTAAAAATGGAGGGAGAAGAAACCGTTAAACATGAGCAAATGAAAGGCGCACAAATGAAACTGAAGCCATAAAAGTGCGCACAATTTGCATTAAACCAATTGAGGCAAAACAAAAATGAAATCAGCAGAGAATTAATGGAAGGAATATAAAAAAAAAAAATACAAAAAATAAATAAATTTATATATACGTTATCAACGCTTTTATTCAGTGAGTTCAAACTACATTTATAGCCAATTGAGGAAATTTTAGTCGGCGCTAAATACAATAAAACAAAGCATCGAACTAAACTGTATAGACCTATTTTGATTATTCTATATTGGGTTACATAACTACATACATACACTGGCGGCAGAAATAATAGGCTCGTCGTACTATTAAGAATTTTGGTTAATTAGTTTGGTTTAGTTTATTTTATGTTTAATATTTTTTTATAAAAGCCTAGGTACTTAGTAATGCAACAAACATTATATGAATCTGCTTTTCAAACTTTGAACAAAAATTATAAAAATTCGACAAATTTTCTCCAAATTTTCAAACTTTTTATGCAGAATTTTTAGAAAAATTTTTGGTATTCAGTTTTGTAGCCCATTCATTTTTATAATAATCAAATGCAAGTTTGAATTGGCTACGAAATACCGTTGATTTCTAAGAATTTTTTAATTTTGTATAATAGTCAGCTATATAACAAAGACCATAAAAATCCACATTTCAAACTATTTACAAAAATTATAAAAATTCAAATATTCTACCTAAATTTAAAACCTTAAATCAGACTTAAAAAAATTGTGTTAGTAAAATAAATATCAAGTTTCTACAAGGCTTTTTGTTTCCCGCGTATATATGTACATACATATGTACATAGCTGCACCATTGTAACCTTGTATAATGACTTCCGCAGCTAATACCTTTTTTCTTCTGTTTAAATAAGGGCTTGGTGGCGACCGGAAGTTGTATGTATGTATATAAATGGTTGTTGATTTTTTAACGGTTCAAATCAATGTTGAATCGTGTTAAAACGATAAAATGAAAGCTGAGAACTTTGTTATCTTGTGCACTTAATATTCGAAAAGGAGCCATTTAGCAATTCATAGCGTCAACATACTTAGCATTATTTTAGATAAGCAGTTTACAAGAAATCACGCTTAGCGCAAAAGATTAACAGGAAAGACATTCATCGAGAGGCACAATCACCATCTTTACAAACTCTTGTCCCATTATTGTCGTAATCGGAGCTCAACCAAAACCATTGCAGGCGAAGAGCTTCAGTTGCCTCAACAGACTCGCATAACTCTGGCGCAACTTGGTTCTGAATACCGTAGCAGGCTTAACTCCAATCAATACAGATTCGAGCCGCCATACCCGACACATGTCCAACTTTTGAACAACATCAACCGCCTCTCCACTTGCCACCTTAAACCCGATCAGCTGCTCGATCGATATATGGTTTAGTAGTGCCGCTACAACAACAATAAGAAATACATGTGGAACCAAAAATAATTATTAAATCGTGCTTATTTTCGAAATTGATATTGCTATTTATCGATATCGTCTTCATTAACATATGATTATCAAAATGTTTGTCCGTGCAACAATCAATACCGTTATGAATATTTGTACCGTTATTTTTAACCCATATACATGCCTGCATAGATACGCAGATTGTGAACATAAACCCTATTATTTGTCGATAAAGTTTTCGATATTTCAATATTTATCGATATTGTAATAAAAATCATAAAATAATGATTAAATGCTGATTTAAAATATTTTACTCATAATGATTACCGTCCCTGTTTTTTAAATAAGATTTTTAATTTGGGTGCCCCCAAAAGAGTTAAAATAAATCGCCAACACAACTTATTAATGAACTTGTTTATATATTGGTACTTAAATTTTTTTTTTTTTTTTTAATAAAAAGTATTAGGTTAATTGCTATCAACTACTAAAAAAAAATTCCAATCACCCTTGCTCATAATCACACATGTCATGCGATAAGGTAGCGAATCGTCATACATATTTATTTCATAAGTATCTCAAGCGATTGTCACTTTATTGAACATTAATTGAGTTTGAGCTTAATGTTATCACGGGTTGTCTCTTTAAGTATTTGTTGACAGCCAATGTGGTCGAGCTGTTTGTTTACATATTTGTTTATTTGTTTGTATTGAACTAAACTCATTTGTAAATAAATAACTCTATTTATTTCATATTTACAAAATGTGTTAACGTATTTGTTTAACAATTTAAATCGATTAGCACATACATACATACTACATGTAGCTAGCTGTGTTTGTAATCATAATCAATAAGAACAATATTCGCTAATGAATAATTAACACATTTCTATTGAGATGTATGTACATACTAGAGTCCAGCGCAAGTGTATTTGCCGCATTTCGTTCA
>NW_016158234.1:25501-34415 GCF_001687245.7 Rhagoletis zephyria | reverse complement strand
ACTTAGGTATGTATATCAGCATTTTAGTTGAAAGTACGTTTTGCTCGACCCCCTCTTCATCGCTCCACTACATTCCTGTTCTTAGTTTTTTTCAGATACCACAAATGCGCGATCCAGAAAATTCTTCTATCATTCTTGCNATACTCTACGCGTCTTGCTATTGATCGGTAGTTTACGTACGCTTGCAGAAACTGGTTTATGCTTTCTCACACTTGACCCGAACGATGAGAGTAAAGGAGGGAAAGTATTTGCGTGGCGATCGGATGTCTTGTTAGGCCCTTTAAATGGAATTGCGCAGGAGTTTATATCTATCCATTGCATTCCAACAAATGCCAGACGAATACAAATTATGAATATTTATATGCAAACGTCCGAAGTATGTGTGAAATAAGTTCTTAATTTATTCTTTTTTAGCATCCTCAGGGGTAGTGTTTATTTCGGCGTTCTCTTAGATAATCGCCTCCTTTTTTGCGATCAATCGATTACGTTTACTTTATGAACAACAACAAATTTTAGTAACCAAATATTTTTAACGCCAAAATTGAATTTAACTTTTTGAATAAACTGGTGAAACCCTATTCAAAAACCTCTAAACATATTTTTAATGATTCATCTAAGCCATTTTTGAGTGATGAGAAGTCTCGCATGGTGTCGGTTTTCATTTCATCAAATTTCAAACGTTATTGCACATCTACGTAGAATCTGAGTTATTTAATTTGATTTTGGAAATTCGAAATAACGTTGCAGATGTGATGACCTTCAAAAAAATATACATATGACAACCCTACATATTTCACTCATACTATGTATGTACATATATGTATCAGTAATAATCTTTAGTCGTAGGTATATATGTCTGCATGTGAGCTTTTGGTCGCCATTTAATTAATTAAATGAAATAAAATTGATTATTTTAACAAAAATAAACGCAAAATGTTAATCAATCAACTTAAAAGTGACAGAAATATGTATAAAGCTAAAAAAAAACAATAACATTTAAATAAAAATTAATTTTTGTTTGTTTATTTTTGTTTTTGCACCACGAGCCAATGTACATTACATATATCTCCAATCGCTCTCCAACAACTACATACATACAGACGTTTGTTATTTTTCAGTTGTTATGTAAAATGCCTTGCACTGTATTGTTTAGCACCATGTAAGTACACTTGTGGCCACGCAAACACACCACCACTTAGAAAAAAAAAAAGAAAATAGTTTTGTAAATTGTTAAAAAAAAATTTAATATTGTTCCCACTTTAACTAAAACTATATAAATAAAAGCTTCAAACTTAACATAAAATTTAGTAAAATCCATCAAAGTTTCAAACTTTTTGATCAAAATTTTTATGAAAATTTCGGATATGCAGTTAATAGCCCATTTAATTTTGGTATAATAAAGTACAGGTTTGAAGTAGCTCAAATCTCTGGATTATTGAAATTTTCCTTTATCCCAATCACGAAAAACAATTTGTACAAATTTCCCAATAGAAGTTCACCAATCGTGTAACTATTTACAAAAAAAATTGTTGTTCCAATTTTTCTTGTTTTCTACTGATAGCCCAATATAAAAACTTTACAAATCTGTACAAAGGTACCAATCGTGTGACACTGACTTTATTTTATTATTTTTAGCTTATTTCCGTAAATTCCAACCAGCTGTTGCTGGCACAATTTTTTCTTTATAAATCGAAAATTTGTATGAAAATGTGACTTTATAAAGATCACCAATCAGTTTGTACAATTTATCGAACTGTCAAAATTTAAAAGGAGAAATTTTCCGAACAAAATTGTGTAATTTTAAACTTTAATAGGCTGATAAATTTAAAATTGCTTGGTGCAATGCTAAAAAATATATAAACTTATACCTACATTCGTGTAAATTGTAAATGGGAAGAAGCCCTATCAGAAAGCATGTAGCATTTAAGAAGGTATTCTCACTGAATATAAAGAATTTAGTGCTTAAACAGCAAAGGATAAGCATTCTTAATGCCTAAAGAGCATGAGAATATTCAAGCAGAACTTTCGAAGCAAAATCAATGGCAATAATTTTCAATTTGCCAAAGGTTAAAAGCTACTATAAAATAGTTTATTATTTTTATTTATAAACATAATAACTAGTGCGAGATACCAATCACGAATAAACGTTCTATAAATTTTTGATATCGCTATCAGTACATCAAATGCATACGCCAAATTTCTTTATTTTTCATATTATCGTGTATGTACATACATAAGTCTATTATTTAAGTTAAATGCGCCTTTACGATTCAAAAATAGATTACATGTGCTCAAGTACACATAAATACCCTGTAGGAAAGACGTAACTCAAATTAATTTATAGTTAAATTTCCATTACGATTAGAATCATAAATTTGTTTGCATTTTTTTAATTTTAATGAATATTTTACCATACAATTAATAATTAATTATAACTAAAAATAATCCAAAATAATCATGATTAATTGCCATTAAAAAATAATCAAAATTAATCAAGTAATTTTTTTAGTTATTTGATTGTTTTTAATTATTTTATTATTCTATTTGTCCAGTTTTTATAATTTTTGTTCAAATTTTGAAAGGCGGATTTATATTTTATTTGAAAGTATGACGAGTCTGTTATTTCTGCCGCCAGTGTATAATAATTGCATTGCAATGTATTATCCACAAGTTGAAATAAATCACAAAATTGAAAACAAAAACCAAAAATAATCAAAAATTATCAAATAATTATATTAATCACGTAATTAAAAAAATCAAAAATTATTGAAAATAATCAATGGCCCAACATATGTAATCATATTAATCATGCAATTAAAAATAATCAGAATTTGAAACTAATCATGAAATTATATTAATTATGTAATTAAAAATAATTAAAAAATAATTGAAAATTATCAAAAATAACAAAAAAACCGTGTAATTAAAATTAAATCATTAAGTTTTTTATAAAGCAGCTAATTATTAACCATTACAATGTGCAAATAATGCAATTTAATCATTAAATAGTAACCAAAAAAACCTGCTTTAATTAATAATTATTATGATTATTTAACAGATCTCATTTTCATCCATTGAAGTATATGAATTTTTGGATTATGTTTAATAGG
The DNA here is from genome assembly GCF_001687245.7 of Rhagoletis zephyria. Lineage (NCBI taxonomy): Eukaryota > Metazoa > Arthropoda > Insecta > Diptera > Tephritidae > Rhagoletis > Rhagoletis zephyria. The sequence continues at coordinate 31,305 of NW_016158234.1, read as the reverse complement.
TAGTAGCACTATGTATTCTCTGCTTTTATTTTGAGTGTGGTTGCGGTAACGTAAACACCGCTGTCGTGCAATTATTGGGCTGATTTTTTTTTTTCATTATATAGTAGTCGATGTAAACTCGAAAAGTTAGAATGTGAGTAATATTTTTAGAACAACTAGCAAATTTGTATTGCGATAATCTTGTATAGTTTTCAAAGAAGACGATTTTTCTGAACTAGCGAATATCCCTACAGGGTCTCTGGTATACATACATATAATAACATTCACACACAGTGGCAAAGAGGCAATTGTGATAAATTAGTAATGCAGTTCATTGAATGCAACAGCGGAAAATATAACTATGATGGAATGATATACCTACATACATACATACATATGTACATATGTATGTCCATATATTTGTGCATACATGGAATACAATTAGTAAGTAAATAATAAAAAATTTAATAAAGTATGTAGTATATTGATTTCTTGATTGTTTTGTGCACTACTCCTACAGAAGCAACGAAAATGTTTACAAAACAATTGAAAACAAACGAGCAACATCAAAAATCGCAGCGGCAATTAACGAATCATTGACACATTTTACGAGTTTTTTTCTCTTTTTTTATCATTTGTATGTATTTTACACATTTATAGTTTTACTTTAAAGTGGCTATTTTTCGCTACAATTGCTTTCATTTGCATCACATAGTACAATAGGTAGTGTAAAAGTTACTGAACTCAGCTGATGGCCACAGAACGAATGGGGCCACTTGCGAATAAAGCGGATATCTAAGTACATACATATGTACATAGGCAACAGTACAGTACATAGGCAACAGTACAGTATTGGCCAATATAATAGCACCCCCATTTCAAAGTGATATTGTTTGCCGCTCATGTTTATTTATTTATTTTTAGGAGTTTTCAATTATAATACAATTCATTCTCTAACAAAACGCATATAAACCCAAGTTTAAAACTTTGCAGAAGACTACAAAAAATTTAAAAGAAATTTCACCCAAAACTTCATACTTTTTCTTTTTTTTTGAGCACACACTTTTATAGTTTATTCAAGTTTTGTCTAATAAGGTGCGGATTTCTTCCATATAAAAATAAATTCTGGTTACTTCTGAGAAAAAAGTTTGAGATTTGTTGAATTTTGTTTAGTCCCTCACAAAGTTCTAAACTTGAGTTTATATGGATTTTGTTAGAGAATGAGCTGTATTTCGATTTGCGAACAATATCACTTTGAAATGGGGCTGCTATAGATATGACCAGTACTGTACGTATATGTACATATGTACGAGTATGTATTATATACCTACTTGTGGTGACGGTTGATATGTTTTGGCATGGATTACTAAAACGCTGATGGGGAGTAAACACGTGAGGCACTAGCATAATGGATGGACATTCTGAAGGGACTCATCAACTGATTGAGTGCAAACGGTTGCCAGCGGATCATAATAAACGGGCAAAGTACGAGTACTTGAACTACTTGATTTTTAGAATTTTGTATGTACAGTGGTAAACAAATAATAGGTGTGCGACATTAGTACCAGTTTTGAGTATTTTTTCTCTTTGATTTAATATTCATTATTTTTTTATAAAACTATAGTTAATTGTATAAGCAATGAAGACAAAGTTTCAACAAAGTTACATCAAAATTCAAACTTTTTAATCAGAATTAAACAAAAAATCGGTTATGCCGCTTTACAGCCCATTCAATTTTATCATATAAAGTGCGGTAAATGTTTTGGTGGGAGAAATGCTTAGGAAAAAAATTACTAAAAATCAACATGAATGTTAAGACAATTAAAATTTGCACATTAGGTACTAAGATATCACAGTAAAAATGGGTGACCTATAAAACTGTATACTCAAAAAATTTTTTAAATTTGTATTTACATACTACATAGTCGGTATTATTAAGAACGTATCAGATGTGACAATGCAGCACGAGCAAGTGGAAATTTATGTATTTCCGAAATCGATTTGCTCTCTCTCAATTGCAGTCACATTTTGCAACTTTTATTTCTGAAACTGATTTCCGAAATGGGGCAGGACGGTCTTACTGGCTGTTCACACAACGAAATGAAAGTTCTCTTTCAGAATTTGACAGCGAATTGGGTGGAAAAGTTGGAAATATTGCCACGTATGACACGCTCTTTAAGGTATGAATGCGATTTTGTTTCTTCGGCCGATGCCTGTTTTACCTTCAATGCGGTATTTAAACGATTTTACTGATTTCATTTTATACATACATACATATGTAAGCATTTATGTATGCACATGGGTGTATCCAGCCAAGGACTTTCAACGCTTTAGTATTGCCTAAACACTTTTTCCTACCTTTTATCATTTTAAAACTAAAAACATTCTTACATGCATACATTCATATGTAAATACCACATATGAATATGCATACTTTATGGGTGCATTTTTTAAACAATATCAATTGTGCTATGTAAATCGAAAAAGCTTAGCAATGTCGGGCTGGATTTTTACTGCCAGTCGTGGTATTAAAAACTTTGAATAATTTGTTAATCAATCAAACACCAGCTGATGTGCAGTCTGTCACTTTTAAGTGCTGTGTTGCTAATGATGTAACTCATTCAAATTATAACTTACAACGAAATGATCAAAATGTAATATTGAATCTTTCTGGGCCTTTGGAAAATTTTTAATTGCATAAAATGTCAATATAAATAATCAGCCTTATCATGAGTTTCACCCGAAAAAAATTCACTCGAAAATTTTACATCCGCCCATAGTAAATACTGGTAAATACAGTCATCGAAACAAAAAGTGAAAAGTGATCCGGTTCGGGAAAAATGAGACTGATGATAAGGCTGAATAAAATGCGCAAGCCCGTTCGAAAACAAAATTTAAAAAATCAACGTTAGTTTTCATAAATATATGTATGTATGAATAAAAACAGTAAAAGTCCGGCGCAAAAAAAATATGTACTATATAAACAATCAACGTGATTTTTTAGCTGTTTGAAATCTGCACCTTATAATACTACAATTTAAAAAATTCAGACGAAAATTTGTTAAATTTGTTTGCCAAGTTTTAAATGCGCATTTGAATGCAGTTTATTATGAGTTAGACTTTTATAAAAAAATATTAAACATTAACTAAAAACAAAAAAAAAAATATAGCCAAAACTTGGTCAAAATATTTGTGCTTTTTAGCCTAAATGGTATATATGTATGTACATATATGAAGTTTTATGGCCGTAGGATAACGATAACTTGTGGCGACTTTTAGTTGAAGTTTTAGTTAATAACTTGTATTAATCGTGTATGAAAACTTTGGAAATACGAAAAACCCGATATGTTTCCCATATTATAGCGCATTTCTAGTAAATCGGCATCTTTCAATTTTTAATAGGACGGCAGGATTTCTCCCAAAGATGTCGACAAAATTAATTAAACTAAAATATCCTTTGCAATCTTGGTCCTTCAATATCCTTATATATATTAATAGGATTTAAATTAAACTAAGTTTCTACAAAATTTAGCATGTTCCAAAAGGATAATTGAAAACAAAAGTAACGGTTTATCTTGTTTTGAATTGTTCTTTTAATTGATACCGATATACCTATCCATATTTTGACTAAACTTTTGGAAATATATTATAATTTATGGTCCTTATGGTCGTGCATTTTCATTTATCCTACAAAATTATATTGTCCTCAAAATATATATAAATCAAGTATTGACTCATTTTCTTACGTGTAATTCTTATCGGAAAATTAAAGGCTCGCGGCGGCACCTCTTGCAATTGTCCTAGAGATGTGAGAGATTCATGGAGGATCATTACTATACCAAATGCTAAAATTTCAGTTTTATACCGGTCGCATTGGATTTTTATTTTTTGACGTGGTCTAGTGTGCATACATATATACATATGAGGGGTATTCTCTGAGTCTTGCAAAGCCCTTGCATGGTGCACAGATTGCACGGTAAAAACCGGTTTTCGTATGGGACAGCTTTGCAAACCGTGCAATCCGTGCACCGTGCAAGGGCTTTGCAAGACTCGGAGAATACCCCTATGAATATTTATGTACTTACTTAGGATCCTGTATGCGAATGGAGACATCGTCCGTTGAACGTTGCTTGGCACGCATAGGCGTTGAAATCACTGTGGAACCATAAACGCGTATTGCCTCGTCTGTCTCCTCTTCGAATGCGTCGTGTATAGAGAAACGTTTCTCTTTACCTTGACGGCCAGAATTGCTATTGTTTTGCATTTTATTTCCACAATTTTTTTGCGATTCGGGTATGGATATATGTACTGAGTAGCTCAGGTGGTGGTGGTGGTTGCTTTTTGACGAGGTTGGTGCAGACGCTAATTAGGCTATTTAGATTCGGCTGAATACCATTTTATAGGCTTTACGGTTGTATATTTCTTTAAAGAATTCTTATACAATTGTGGATTTATCCTTCTTTTCAATAAATATTAAGCAACGTGAATAGATTCACATTCTCTCAAAAAGATTGCTTACGTGGAATGCACTTAATGTTTACACTTTTATGCACCCCTTTGCATTAAATCAGATTTTATTAGCATTTTTAAATTGCATTTTTTGCATCAGTACATGTACATACATATGTACCTACAAATGTATTCACTTCTTGCACGATGCCTCAGCACTCTTGGGTGTGTGAATCGATAAAAAAGTTCCCGCCGAGTAAATTTTTAACAACTATGAGGTGAATAAAATTTCAGTAGCTCATGAGGCTAGTGTAATTTTTAACAAATGCATAGAAAATTTTGACAATCGCAAAGATTGTTGATGTGTGTAATTTTTCGTTAAATAAAAGCTTAAATTGATGAATTGCAATCAACGACGGTAGATGTGTTCTTAAAATATTAATTTCACAGCAATTTGTAATATTTTATTCCGCATAAATCTGTGGTATCGAAAATGTACCTCTATGAAAAAATATTTCATTTCACACAGCAGATTAGCAAAACTGTCTCACCATAGTAAAAATATTATTCAGCAGCTCTGCCCATAGAACTTTGTTACCGATTCACACACGCCCTAATTCAAATATCTGAAATTACAGACTTTAACAATTTGTAAAGTATTTTTAGTTCGATGTTATAAGTGCCATAGCAGCGAAATCGAAATATATGCACCTTATTTTGGTTTTAAACGATTTTTTCAGCACTTAATTTTATAAAATTCGTTGTTTTTATGTTATGTAAAAACAACCTTACGTCAATAAATGCTCAACCTTAACAAAAATATGTAGCTCTTCATTTTAGCTACTATTAGTATTATTTAGCTTTTTTCGACCGTTTTAGCTCCAAACGAAATTTCTCTGGCAACACTGCGTAAATCATTCAAAATGCTTAACATTCATTAAATATACGAAATGTTATTTCTCGCTCAGCTCTGTTACTCCGCCGCTCTTATGTTCCACAGCAGTGTGGGCTGGTGTGGTGTGTACGCAATCAGATTTTGATAGCTTTTGACAATTTACACTCTGATTCGTAATTGCTGCTTCTCTGTATTTAACGTTCTCTGTTCTTTCCGTCTTCTGCATCCAACTTCAACACGTAACGCCCTGTCAAAAATGAAAATTCCATTTGCTCGGCGTAAGCGCCGCGTTAGGCTTTCTGCACATTGGTCGTCCAATCATAGTTGCTTCATCGTCACAATCATGATGCTACGATTACATTACGACTACACTTTCGCACACTCGGTCGTGATATTTCAATTCATTTGGCGTCTAAAAATTCACTTGGAGAAGGTATTTTCTGTTTTTCTGGTTGATATTTTCGCGAAATATTTACAAAAA
>NW_016158234.1:15964-25476 GCF_001687245.7 Rhagoletis zephyria | reverse complement strand
ATTATTTCTTCGCACTTTACCAAGTTATGTACTCGTTTATTTTTTATTTTCATCATCCATATGCGTGTACATAAAAATATATTTTCTGTAATCACGTAATTGAATACATCTTAATCTTGCACACAATTTGTATATTAATAATCAATGCTTAAATATTCGCACTATTTAAATTTTAAACCAAAAATTCAATAATTCACTTGCGATAAAACCAATTTCTCCGTCCGCCTTGCTGCGAAAATTCAACTCAGAAAACGAATTGGAATTGAAAATGAAATACCACTGACATGAATTTGGTACCATTTCTAATCCGCCATCTTCACATGCTTGAAAATCTCGCTCGCTTTTTACTTTTTCTCTCGCAAGCGAGATACTGCCGTCCCTAAATTGGAGCGCTACGTTATCCATTGTCAACGAGTGTCAGCGCGCACTATCCCCAAATCAACGCGTCGTAATTTTTGACGTTTTCTCAGGTCCTCTCGTTTTTATTCTCGTTTCCTCTTTCACTTGTTTGTCCTTTCTCTTTCTTTCCAGAGAACGTTAAATACAGAGAAGCAGCATTGTCATCGAAATGGCAGATTTACGTTCCAACTGGTTCAGATCGCGTACACACCACTCGGTGGCGTACGGCTGTTAATAATCGCGTACTCACCACTAATTAACAGTGAGACCGTGAGAACCGCCCAACTAACAGATTTGAGTATGTAATGCAATTGGAAAATGTTAGTTCGAGGGCGGAAAAACGGTTGTACAGGTGGTCTGATTTCGCAAGCTTATTTTTCTTTTGTTATTGATCTTTGCCAATTAGATTATAAATTCTAATATAGTTGCGGCAAAATGTCAAAAGCAAAAGAAAGAAGTCAACGGACTTCTAATTTCGAGGAATTCGGCAGAAGCGAATGTATTCTTAAAACCGAAAGCGCATTTTTATCGAAAAAGTTTAAACGGGTTAAAATCAGACGGGAAAAATGTCGGAAAATAGACGTAAATGTCGCGTACGCGATTGTCGCAACCTTAACGAGGGCGTGCGTTTCTTTTCTTTTCCACAGGTCAAGGCGGAGGCGAAGAAATGGAGGGACAACCTGGGTATCAGCGATGCGGAGCCCCTACCACCCCGAAACTCATACGTATGCGCTGACCACTTCGAGCCCGAGGCTATGGGCGGAAAAAAATTGAAGAGGGGAGCCATCCCCACCCTCAACTTGGGTGAGTAGTTTGTGTTTATGCATATATATCGTCGTTTAAAGTGCAAAACCGCGTATCAACAAAATGCAAACCGCGTATGTGAAGTTGTAGAATTTATTTTCTAGAGCATAACAACACTCATATTTCAAAATGGTTATCTTTTTATAAAGCAATCGCATTTCTGGCTAGTATATTTCAGGACGAATGGATAAGGATTGGGCCAAGAGCTTGTGTGAGCAAATCCAATTTTTGGCAGCCAATGTCAGTTACACGGTTTTGTACTTTAAACGACGATATGATTGTATGTATGCATGTGTGTCAATCTTGGTCGATTTTTTTGTGAAAGTAATTGTTAAAAAATCTTCATTTTTTTTTTGTGAATTGTACAAACAAATGTATTTAAACCGAAAATGTTATATACGATTTTCTATTTTTTGTGCCATTTTGTGAAAATATTCAAATATAAATCTTCAGTGCTGTTCGGTTTTTTTGTAAAAAGAATTCATTTTTAGAAAAAAAATTATTTTTAACCGTGATTTGTACAAATAATGTGAAAATAAATCGAAAGTGACATATAGCAATTTTTGATTAATGTGATATTTTGTGAAGATTTGTAAATATAAAACTCCGCTACTGTTGGATATTTTTGTAAAAAGAATTGTTTTGAGAAAAAATTATATATTTTTCCCGTGATCTGTACAAATAAGGTGAAAATAAATAGAAAATATTATATAACATTTTCCGATATTTGTGATATATTTTGTTTAATTGTAAATAGAAAACTCCGTAAGTACTGGACTTTCTTGCCAACAGTTTTTTCGGGAAAAATCAAACTTTTTCTCTGTTTGGTACAAAAACCGGGTAAATAAATCGAAAGTGTTACAAACATTTTTCGATTTTTGAAAATTTCTAAATAGAAAACTCCATAAATGTGCGAATTTTTTGTTAAAGAATTTTTTGTGGTAAAAATAATAATTTTCTCACCGTTTTGTACCAATAACGTGAAAATAAATCGAACGCATTTTTCGATTTTTGTGACATTTTGTAAAATTCTTTAATAGAAAACTCCATAAATGTTTTTGAGAAAAAAATATACTTATATTATACCATGGAAATCCTGCAATTTTTAAAATATAGACTTTGCTGCAACAATTCTAGACATCATTTTGCAGTAACATCTCTTCTTGTCTTTTCCTGAAATGTGTTTTGTGCATGCACACAGGGACTTTTTACAATTTCGTAATATTTTATAGCTAAAACGCTCACATTTATTGAATTTTGATGCAATTATCCACTTTTTAATAATTTCCAAAGATTTTATGCAAAAAATACTAATTTTTATGCAATTTTTATGCAAATATTAACTTTTTCACTAATTTTTCACCATAAAATGTAAACAAACAATGCGTGCACAACGATTAGCAAACGACAGTGCCGGACTTATCCGTTTCTGCATCTTCTACGATTTGCCGATAACAAGCCGATAACGACAAGTGTGCAGATCTCCTTTGAAATGCATGTGCTCGGCTCAAAATTTCAGGGCGAGACGATAACTCAACTATGATTGGACGACAAGTGTGCAGGTAGCCTTATTGTGGGATGCTTCATACATATTGTATGGGCATGAGGATTTTTGACAGTTGCTTGGCGCTTGACGCGCCAATTTAGGGATGGCAGATAGAGGTTTGTTGGCCGGGCATTTGACAGCGGGGTATGCGAGAAAATGTATGCTTCGAACTTTTTGCGGTCTAAACGTGCGGGATCTCGCATGCTTCGTCTCGCAAGCGAGACATTCAAGCATGTGAAGACGGGCTGTAATAGGTGACTAGGCTAGCGATCAGTTGTTGCAGGCTATATGTGGTATAGAAACAATTGCAATAAGCGATATCATTAGCTTGATATAGCACAACATCATGGTGTAATGAACTGAAGGTGGCGCATTCCCGAAAGCGCTACTTTGGTTTTGCCGACTGTGACGTTTATGGCAATACGTAAACAAACTTTTTGTAAAAAACGTTTTATTTGTAATAAAAACTTTACAAAAATGTCGTGTCGTGTGTTGAATTGCAGCAGCCGTAGGGGTAAAGCCACCAAATGCAGTTTTTTTCATTTTTTTTTATTATCCTTTCTTCGGCACCTGCATTACAAACACAAAAATTCTTAATAGTTAATTAATAAGACTTATTCTTTTGAACACATTTCAAGAGTGGTTGTATATTTTTTGTTAACGTTGAGCTTAATTTGCTCTATTCAAAGATGGCTTGAGAAATTGTTGAATCGTTTCTGGTGAAACGTTTTCTCACTGCAAATTCACAACTGTCAACTCATTGTTCTTCGCCATATTCTTTGTTTACCCGTTGCCAAAAATGTCATTCTGCGGGAATGCGCAATCTTGTATTCTATCGTTCTTGGCACAACATAAATGTTTAAAAAACAATAGCGGTCTTCATCAAAAGTGATAAACTTGATACAATTATAAATCTACCATTTTGATAAATGAACTGCCTGCACGCTACAAACATCAACACAAAATGAGGTTGTTGTTTTTGATCCAATGCAATGTTCGCAACCCACGCCACAAACGACGAGCATGCTCACTGAAAATCAAAATTTTCTGAACGACGAACATGCACCGCAAGGCGAGCGTGCTCGCGCAGATTTTCGTCGTGTGTGGCCAGTTTAATGTATTTGCAGAGTTGCAAGGTTTATTTTAAAAATATTTCGGGTACCATTGATGAGGTTGTTCACACTTTCCTCGTTTTCAGTCTATCTGGTTATGTGGTTACATTTTTTGTTCAGTTTACAACAATAAAATGACACTACAGAATAATAATTTTTAACCAGAAAACCTGATAACAAGGCAAGTGTGAACAACCTCAAAATTGGTTGATAAACGCTGAAAGAACATTCATCGAAACCTTTCAGACTTACTGGCTATATTTCAAGATGCAGACACTTTCTATAAATAAAGCGTCCTTTTAAAAATCTCACCCGTTTACCTCCTTTAACGCTGCCAAGGGTTAAAAAATAAATGCAACCCTTTTAACAAGAAATGGAAAATCTGTCAGCTGTCAATTATTTCGCATGTTTTCCATTAGTTGCAGGTTTTCATATTTATATTTGTTTTCGATGCTGTGGCAAAATTTCACAAATTTGTTAAAATTTTTTCTACAGTTCGATACATAAATAAGTTGTGAAATTGAGACTGTGGTGTGGCATAAAAAGAATTGACCAAAATGTCGCGCCATAGAATTGTGCGGGCAATGGATTACAATGACGAATACGACAGTGAGTTTTGATATTCTGTAGAAATGGTACAATTTTATAAATTCTTCCTTTGTCCTAATATTTTAGGCTACGATGATGTATACGGCCATTCCGTTGACGATGACAACTGCATCTCACCGACGGACGCGCAGCAGTGGCTATACGACAGGGCTCGTGGCCAACATAGTATGTCTGCGTTTATTAAAAATAACAAAGATATCGAGGAGGAGGAAGAGGAGATGGGTGAAAATAATGTTCCATACGGAAAGGATCGTCGAGACTCTGATAATTTTCAGCTGCCAGTATTGAATGATGTTGACCAAGCAAAGCTTACATCCTGCATTGATGAAGTTCGTAATGTTGTGGGAGATCAGATATCTGAGCGAAGAATAGTAGAGACTTCCATAAACTTTGGCTATGATATAACGAAAATACTTGATGACATACTAAATAACGAATGTGACAATAAAGCCAAGCGGCATAAACCAATAAACGAGACCAGTACATCAAAAAAGGCCGCACTTCAAGCATCTACATCCACTGCTTCAAAACTAAAAACACCTGATCGCGAAACGGTATCTTTTGCACAGGCCACACCAATAATAAAAGTCACAGCGCAACCGTTAAGTGAGCGCGATGTACGTCGTGGCTTTGAAATTAGTTCACCTCATCCACAAGCATCCCCAGCTGTATCTGGAAGAAATACGCCTGTTGATGAAGAAGCCAACAAAAGTCTAATAACGGTTAAGGTATCCAAAGAACAAGCACAACGCGATGCACGAAAACTATACTCACAGGAACGTGGTGAACAAAAAGCGCATTTTCATATGATTGTTATCGGACATGTCGATGCAGGTAATTAAGAAAATATTTACGGGGAGGCGTGTGGATTTATTATACACTTAATAACTTGGTAGGCAAAAGCACATTGATGGGACATTTATTGGTTGACACCGGCTACGTCTCGCAACGAGTCATGCACAAGCATGAGCAAGAATCTAAGAAAATGGGCAAACAGAGTTTCATGTACGCCTGGGTACTGGATGAAACCGGTGAAGAGCGCTCAAGAGGTATGATTTATTATGAATAGATATCAATAATAAATTTTATCCATTGCGAAATTACACAAAATATTCAAAAGGCATTACCATGGATGTTGGGTATTCCCGCATTGAGACAACTACAAAGGTAGTTACACTTCTGGATGCTCCTGGACACAAAGACTTTATACCAAACATGATTTCGGGTGCTACTCAAGCTGACGTCGCACTTCTTGTAGTGGACGCATCGCGTGGTGAATTCGAAGCAGGATTCGAACAAGGCGGTCAAACACGTGAACATGCTTTACTTGTACGCTCATTAGGCGTTAACCAATTGGGAGTTGTCATTAACAAGCTGGATATGGTCGATTGGTCTAAAGAGCGTTTTGATGAAATTGTTAGTAAACTAAAAGTCTTTCTCAGGCAAGCTGGTTTTAAAGAGTCTGACGTTACTTTTATACCATGCTCTGGTCTAAGCGGCGAAAATTTGTCAAAGCCGGCAACGGAGCCCGCTTTAAAAGCCTGGTACAAAGGACCACATTTACTAAGCGTTATAGATAATTTTAAATTGCCAGAGAGATCAATTGATCGTCCATTTCGTATGTCTGTGTCAGATATTTATAAAGGCACTGGTTCTGGCTTTTGTATATCAGGCCGCATCGAGACTGGTGTGCTTAGTGTTAACGATCGCGTGCTGGTAGGTGCAAGTCGCGAACAGGCCCAAGTCAAGGGAATACAAATCGACGAAATGTCGCAAACAAATGCTTTTGCGGGTGATCAAGTGTCAGTGACACTGTCCGGCGTAGATATGTCCACCGTGTCTGTAGGTTGTATCATTTGCGACCCGCAAAATCCCATACCAGTTACAACTCGTTTCCAGGCGCGTATTCTTGTCTTCAACGTTACCGTGCCCATTACTATTGGCTATCCGGTGCTCTTACATCATCAGTCTCTCATCGAACCGGCAGTGCTGAGCAAATTGCAGGCGCAATTACATAAAAGCACTGGAGAGACTATCAAAAAGAAACCACGGGTACTCGGAAATAACTCGTGTGCTCTAGTGGAATTGGAAACAACGCGTCCAATCTGCATCGAACGATATGCGGACTTCAAGGAGTTGGGACGTTTCATGTTGCGAGTGGGCGGCGTCACCATAGCTGCGGGGATGGTTACGAAAATACGTTAATATTAAGATCTTTGAAAATGCCAATAAGTTGTAATAAAATTATGTCTCACGTTTTAGGTGCAATTCAATTAAACTTATTTGTTTTTAGGGAAAAACTGTCTAAAAAGCCTCGGAGAAATGTGAACAATCTAAAATTAGACAAAATATTTATAAAAAGTGTACCGAACACTTCGCAGTAAAAGTTTGTGGGCTACGCTAAATCCGAATCTTTTTAAATTATGACATTCCTACTTAAAGTTAAAAAGATGCTTGAGTTTCTAATTTACCACATGGGAAAAATTTTCCTATAAGGGCGATGGTGGAAGGAGTAGGGGACGTGGAACCTTCCACCCCTTTAGATAGGGCATGAACCGCCATTCATAAATTTGCCAAAAATCGCAATTTTCACCTACGCCCACAGTATTTTTGCGTTGTCGGCCATCGGACGCGCTTAGACATTATTAACCTCACAAAGTAGAATTATCCTTTCTGTTATGTCAATGGTAATTTTAAAAAACGCGCATGAATACCGAAATTGATTGAAACTTTGAGTCAATCAGAATTGGGTGTTGGCATCTCTATTTTTTTGAATTTTTTCCTCCAGAGGTCGCTTTGTGTTGTTCTGCTTTTCTTTTTGGCACCTTTCTCGCCAAAAGTCGACGTCGCAACGTAGTCAGCACGTTAATTTTTACGCGAATTTGAAGAAAATTATTGGAAAATTAATTCGAAGCTTTTAAAAAATACACATACAACATGGCGCAATTCGATTTAACAAGGATTAATTGTCAGTTTTTAGACCGGCATCTTACTTTCCCGCTGTTGGAATTCTTGTGCGGAAAAGAGGTTAGGAACACCTTCGTTTTTGGTTGATGCTAATTTTTTTTATTTATATTTCTGCAATTATAGATTTACAATCAGCAAGCATTGTTGGAGTACATCCTCGAGACAGTAAACAAAACCAACATGATTGATTATACTATGGATACACGCAAACGATTGAATCTAAGTCAAGAAATGCCAGAGGAATTGATCCAACGCAAAGCTGAGGTCCTGGCTACACTAAAGCAATTGCAAAACGAGGTAGCACCCATTATGAAAGCAACAGACATTCTTAAAAATGGCGAGAGCATGAAAGATTCCAAAACTTTCGTCAATGCTCTGCAAAAGGATTATAACTTTAAGGTGGAACATTTGGAGAGTGCATACAAGCTTGCAAAGTACTTGTACGAGTGTGGTAACTACCAGGAATCAACTTCGTACTTATATTTCTGCTTGATTGTAATGTCACCAAATGATAAGGTTTGTTATGGATAAGTGCCTAAATGAATTGCTCTTAATAAGATCGCACCTGTGTTTTGTTTTTAGAATTACTTGAATGTATTGTGGGGAAAATTGGCTGCCGAGATTTTGACCCTTAATTGGAACACAGCGTTGGAAGATTTGACACGTTTGCGCGACTACATTGATAATGCCAACTTTTCAACAATTCAGGCGCTTCAACAACGCACATGGTTGATCCACTGGTCTGTGTTGGTATTCTTTAACCATCCCAAGGGACGCGATTTAATTATTGACATGTTCCTATATAAGCCTCTCTACCTAAATGCTATACAGACAATGTGTCCACACATTATGCGTTACTTGGCTACCGCCGTCATCATTAACCGTACACGCCGCAATGCGCTCAAGGACCTCATCAAGGTGATCCAGCAAGAATCATATACTTACCGTGACCCCATTACCGAATTCCTGGAATGTCTGTACGTGAATTTCGATTTCGAAGGCGCTCGTCTGAAGTTGCACGAATGCCAAACAGTAATTTTAAATGACTTTTTCATTGTCGCATGTTTGAACGAATTCGTCGAGGATGCCCGCCTTATGATCTTCGAAACTTTCTGTCGTATTCACCAATGCATCACTATTAGCATGCTTGCCGACAAGCTTAACATGAAGGCCAATGAGGCGGAATGCTGGATTGTAAATTTAATTCGTAATGCGCGTTTAAATGCCAAAATCGATTCAAAACTGGGTCATGTGGTGATGGGTACTCAACCACTGAGTCCATATCAGCAGCTTGTGGAAAAGATTGACTCCTTGTCGATGCGCTCCGAACATTTGGCTGGTTTAATTGAACGCAAGAGTAAGCAAAAGAATCCGGAGTCGGTCGATTCGTGGAAGTATTATTAAGGTAATGCTTCTAAATATTGATGAAAATAACAAATTTTGTAACAAGCTTAAATTACGAAGACAAGTAAAGGGATTCGACATCTTGCTTACGAGTTCGTTGAGGGAGGAGTAATTATAAATAATGTCAACAATTAATTTTTTTATTAACCTTGTAAAAACCAAAGCGGCTAGAATAAAACAACAACTTCTATTCGGGCTGCCACATGAAAGGTTAATTTATTTTCTACACATGAAAAAAAAACGCTCTAAATGCTCTTAGAAGCAGAAAAGTTTAAAAATATTCCAGCAGTTTTATTATTTAGATCATTTAATAACAGCAAATATATACCTTACATTGACATATTCAAAAATTTTATTACAATTGCATACCTACAAAATGCTTATGTACATACATATCGTTGTATAAAGTACAAAACCGCGTATCAACAAAATTCAAAACCGCGTATAAAGATAATGCAAAACCGCGTATGTGAGGTTTCATAAATTATTTGCTAGAGAGTAAAATCTCTCATATTTCAAAATGGTTCTCTTTTTATATAGAGCAATTGCATTTCTGGCTAGCATATTTCAGGACGAATAGATAAGGATTTAGCCAAGAGCTTTTGTGAACAAGTCCAATTTTTGACAGAAAAATGTTAGTTACGCGGATTTGCAGAATGACGATACGCGGT
>NW_016158234.1:6908-13012 GCF_001687245.7 Rhagoletis zephyria | reverse complement strand
TTAGGGGCCAAAGCAAAAATGTAAATGAAGGAAAAATGTTTTGGTTGTCGGTCAGAACATGGTATTAAATGCAAACACTTGGAAATTGAATTTTGGTTTCACAAATTTGATTTTAAGTACATAGATTGAAAATACATCAACAGGCCATTCACTTTTCCTTAAAAGCACCAAGTAAATGCAGGCAACATGTAAACACAATACAGCTGATATGCACTTTGACACTTTATCCATTTTTACTCGGAGAAAATTTCGGGCTGTTTCGGGCAGGAAGAAGAATACACTTACGATCGAATACGCTCGAATTTTCGCTCTCTATTACCCATTTTGTTGAGTACAGGCATGATTTCTGGGCCTATTTTGGCCCACGCGGGATCTCGCATTGCGTACGGGAAAGAAACTACTTAAATATAATTAATCGATTATCGATTCACAACAACAAAGTCATCAGCAGATTTTTGCGAAAAGTTACCTTGCCATACTTATTTACTACTTAACAAGAATTTTAGCAAAATGTTGCTGATTTTGGTTAAATAAATCATTTATTTCAAAGAAATTTTTATTTATTATTTTTGTAAATTTCTGGAAACCGATTGAAACCTGTGATTGAAATGGTTTCGGTATCGTTCCTTTTCAGGTCAAGATAACGGTTACGGTTTCGGTTTCGGTTTTGAAAAACGAAACGGTTTTAAACGGTTACGGTTTCGGTTTGGGTTTCGGTTTCATTCCTTGGTATAAATATTTCAAACTTTGTGTAATATTAAAAAAAAAATCAACAAAAAAATCCAGCTTTTTAATTAGATTTCTGGGAAAGATTTTCAATATGCAGGTTTGTAGCTCATTAAATTTTTTTATGAAAAATTCCAAGATTGAAGTATATGGCACTTACCACTGATTTTTGGTATTTTTCTGTTTGGTAATGGTGTTGCTTATTTTCTTCCATATAAAAAGGAGGAAAATGCGCCCAACTTATTTTGATTCATACATTATTGTGTGAGTAATTTGATTGTTTCTTTTCGATTATTTTGAAAATATCGATACAATTAAATCGTTAACCGAATGAAAATTACCGATTATAATCGGTTATTCGATTAATCGTGCCATTACTATTCCTGCGTTAACCTTTCGTATCTGCAATAGAAGAATCATTCTAGAGAATGCAAGAAAAAATGCCTATTTTCTTCCACAATAAACGCTTTTTTACTTAGTATATCTGGTTCTACTAATACTAGTGAGCACTGACATTAAGTCTTTGTTTTATTTTCAAATAGTATGACGCTTTTCCCAAAAAATTTAGATACGTGGTTAACGAAGAAACGGGACGAAGTTTTTCGAAGTTCCAATTTCCTTCTCCCAATTTTCTGAGAAAATACTAATCCCTTGGAGTTAATTATTGGAGGATTTCTTTCTCGGGAGATACAAACTCCCCGGGAGGACTAAAATTGGGCCGTAAGCATTTCTTACCGATAGTATCGATACTATCGAATGGTGAGGACACAAACTATCGAAAATATCGAATGATCCAACTATCGATGGTTTTGCAACTCTATGTTACCGGTGTGCAGCAATAAAAGTTCAATCTGTAGACGGTTATTCATTATTGAACCTTGTACCCGTGCTCACAAAATTTCGTGATTTGTTACTTAAAATTTTAGGCATCGGATTATCTTCGCATTATATACAGTTTTTCCAAACAAATTTTTGAAAACACAAAAGGGTTAAAAGATTCAAGCTCTTGTAGAGGTACCAATTTATTAAAAATGTAAAGCACACGGCAACCCTATTAATACGCCGGGTTGCAGCTGCTGATATTTGTGTCAGATTTGTGTTGTTCTCAGCTGAGTGAGGTCAGTTAAAAAAATTAGTTGTTTGCTTATTTGTTGTTAAAAAGTGTGTAAAAGTAGCCATGAAGATATAAATATTTCTGCAATTCATCATATCACCGCGGGTGGTATTAAAACTAATTTAGATAATCGTGCCATCAAACCAATTACGAAATATAGTCGCTGGAAGAGCGTTGCGTGCTGCTGAGAGCTTCCCACAAGCCTATCAAGTTGGGGCGGGGTAGCGGCGAAGACCTAGTGCTCGTGATCGATGGGGAACTAAACCGGTAGACAGACATAGGAAACTAAGGAGTTGCGTGCACCATATTGCATACATATGTATGTAGCAAGAAGTACAATCTTTTATCAAGGTCATTTCATGCACTTTATATGTAATATGTTAATTGCTATCGGCCAATGCACGCAAAATGCTCCCAACGCAACATGAAAGGCGCTCACTCTTACAAAAAAAGAAACGCCAACATCCTAATAATTCCTCATCCTCTTCAGAATCTGACACGTCTGAGGTAGAGCTTATTGCAGTCGCCTGCAGTAATGGAGTGCAGCTTGCAGAGTATGGGCGTACTAAATCTAAAATATCTGTTTCCGGTATGTTGAAGCCATCCCGACGACGTTGTCGCCTACGTCCTGTTGCGCGTATGGTGTGTTGTTTGATGCTGGCACCAATAATATTATTAATGTTGTACATGCCACTCTATCCGAATTGGCATATTCAACGTCAAGGTATGTGAAATTATAAAATATGGTATGAATGTAGGTACATATATACGATACTTAATTTAACTTTGTTGTCCTTTCCATAGGAAAAAAAATATAGGAAAGCATAAATTTACGAAAAGACTAGGAATGCGGATAGAATGAAATGTATTCACATCTAACTAACCATTTCATCAAGCGAAATTAAACAAAAAAATTAAAAAAATAATACCCTGCCATATAAATTAGTCCATTCCCGAGAAAACAACTGAAACAAAGGGTTGAAGCAATATGGGACTTCTTGTTCAACCACAACTATTTTTACGGCAATATAAATATAAAGACTATATATATGTTAGTGGATTTTTCAAGTAGTGTAAATAGAAACGTGCAAATTTCTCAATTATTAGAATAAATTGATAACAATATCAGTAGATTGCAGTAATGGTTGTATTAAACTGGTGATAACTGGTTGTTATTAAAGGCCATACAAATGACGTAACTATTGAAAAGTATGTACACAGGAATGTGCATAAAAATTATCTCTTATCGCTAATAATTAGTTACTCGAATTCGACAGGAAGTCATATTTTCTTCATATTGTTTAATTTGTTTAACCTCTCCCATAGCTTAAATACTCAGTCGTTTGATTCACACAAGCCTAATCGTACAATTTGTGTCATAACTCTTCCAAAAATTATGCTTGTTCTGAAATACATACAATGTGTAATACAAAGCTTATCTTCCTTTGAAATCTTTCAGCTGCGCTACTCGACTGGGGCTACAATACGTCAAGAAATATTGCCGATTACGTGCTACCAGATAACAATACCGTGATTTTAGAACCTCAACATGGGTGTAATAATAAGTTGTTCCTGCTCGTTATTGTGTGTTCCAGCATACAAAATTTTGCGATAAGGTTTGTGAAATCTAAAACAAATAAAAAATGCATAGATATAAATAGTGATTAATTTTTAGACAAATCATACGTGAGTCCTGGGGTAATACGACGCAATTCAATTATGGCATGTTTAAAAAGCTTCATGAGCGTTTTAACGGTCAATATTTGGATCCGGCACCCGAACGTTTAAACTATTACCGAGAATTTTTAAATCTACATAAAAACGTAAGTGTGATTGTATAACAAAATCTGTCGAACGAATGTAAATTTTAAACTATTTGGAGTTTTCTAAATTTGAATATTTGTAAATTTTTCTGCAGGATACAACGAGCGCCCCCGCCATCATACCCGTGAAAGTTTATTTTTTGCTGGGACGCAGCCGCTCCGACTTCTACGCCGCAAATGAAACGATGACGCTTATACGTGCCGAGTCCGAGCAGTATGGTGATATTATACAAGAGAACTTTATTGATACGTATAATAATTTGACTTTAAAATCGGTGCTAGCGTTAAAATGGATGACTCGGCGGTGTCCACACCGTGCAGCATTTTTTATGAAAGTGGATGATGATACTTTCTTAAATTTGCCAAATCTCTTGCATTATCTACTCGGCGGTACCCTACCGCTGTACAACGAAACTATAGATTTGTATGACTCACGTACATATCGTGTTTTATCATCCCGCAACCGTTTCAATAGTACAAGCAATTATCTGGGTGGTCATTTGTTTTGTTCGTCGCGTCCAATTTCAGTGCTTAGCAATAAATGGTATATGCCATACTATATGTATCCGCGTGATAAGTATCCGCGCTATTTAAGCGGATCTGCGTATGTAATGTCGGCGGATGTTGTGCCGCGTCTGTATGAGGCTGCTTTGAATACAACCTTGATACACATCGAAGACGTCTATCTGACGGGAATGTGTGCAGAAAAAATACATTTGCCACGCCGGCATAACGCACTATTTAGTTATATGCGTGCCAAGGATTGGTGCAGTTTTCGCGGCAGTATAACACAGCATGAAGTGAAGGATGAAAGCATGCTGGATGCCTATTTATATGTGACTAATACGAGTTTGTATTGTGCACCTCCTGCCAAGTATACGATGAAACGTTTGCGCAAACAGGCCGGTTGTGTCTGAGTGCATAAAGAAGACTGCTTTTGATTGAAAGAAGTGTACATTTTAAACGGCTTAATTTGTTTAAGTTTAATTTTTAATGATTGGTTTTAATTTATTTATTTTTTTTTTTAATAATTTATTTTTTTATGTCGCTTTTGCACCACCGTCGAAAAAGTCCATGTACTCTTTGAATACTCCATGCTTCGCATTAGTTTAAGTATGAGAAAAATTTGCATAATTGCGTTTTTAATAAGTATTGAAAGTTGTGAAAAGATATTATATACATAGGTTTTAAAATTATTATGAGCTTTAAGCTGGCTGTTTTTCAGTGATCATTACATCTCTTGCTTATCAAATTCAATTAAAATTGCCGCAATTTTATTTTTTATTGACAGTCTTTTTAATTTGCAATAACAAATTTTAAAGATTACAAAAATGCATAAATGTATTCATACATACATACTTATACATATGTGCACTATTGTCAAAATAGCCTAACTCGACATGTCAATTTGTTCTTTTAAAGAAAAAAAAAAATTGATTTATCCATGGTATTTTAATATTTGTTTTACATATACATATGTATATGAAATAATCTTAGATGCATATATTTGTCAAAAAAATATGTGAACTTATCGGATTTTAAGTTAAATTTTAGTTCTAAAATAATATAATCATTAACTCAAGCCATACCTATCTATATATGTTTACGTTAATTAACTGCATGCTCTACAAAGTACTTAAAGAACAAAAATTTGATGATATAATATTACCCAACGCATTAGTGCACACTAGCTCGCTGCAAATTATGAATATTGTTTATCTAGAAGTTTTTACAAAATACTAACCTTACAATTTTTAACAAATTTTCTTGATTTATTACGATCCTAACTTTTTTTGAGTTTGGATATACATTCATACATCACATAGCTATGTATGTACATGTACAAATACAACCAATTCTTTAGCTTTTTTGGCACTGATCTAGAACAATGCGCACATATCTACGAACATATATTTGAATGTTACCGAGTAGATAAAAGCCCGTCCTGAGAGTCAAGAGGCCTGTCCCTTTACATTCCTTTCTCCTTTCTTTTTTTTTGTATGGAGTGGCACAAATTGAATGGCTTCTTTTTCCAAAAGGACTTTTATAGAATGTACTTCAGAAGGCCTTTTGGAGGAGTTCTCAAAGTTTTTTCTTTAATTTATAAAAGGCAGTATATGCTTAAGGTTTATATCAAATATGTATTGTTGCAACTTAAAATGTTAATTGAAATTCATTTCTAGAAGGCATGCAAGGAAGCACTTTTTTCTGCCCTTGTTGGCTACGCCTCTTAGAATGGCTACACTTAAGAAGACCTACCTAAATTATCTTCTGGGTAATTAATCATTCGTGCGGCCTATCGTTCGAGATAAATAATAATGCTGCAAGTTACCCGATGGTCGATGTGGTGTAGTGGTTGGAAGTACGCACTACCATCCGCAGCCTGCGATTGAGCGCGACTCCGACTAGCACCGAAAACTAAAGAAAAGAAAAAGTTTCCC
>NW_016158234.1:0-6812 GCF_001687245.7 Rhagoletis zephyria | reverse complement strand
CAATGAGTTTTTGTTGAATTATGCTGGAGTGACAATCCTTGGGCAGATATGAATCTGCGCCGTTCCGCTTACGTAGACCCGACTTTCGTAGGACCTCTCGGCACTCTCGACAAGTGATGTCTGCCACATAAAAGCAAACCGTTGAAAATTGTTGAAATCGGACTAAAATTGAGGCCGCTTTTCATATAACGGTAAATTTCAGAAATGCTTGAAATTTCAATATTTCGAAATTTAAGGACGCTAATTTACTTAAAATGTATACACCCCGGCTTATCATGTAGCGGTAGCTTTCGGAAAGGAGGAAAACATATATTTAATACTTGCGCCGGGTATTTAATGTTCGGCTCCGCCCGAACTTAGACTTTCTTACTTGTTGTATTTAAGTTACTCCAAAATTCACTTTTTGATTTATGTGATGAATTTCATCGAATTACAACTCCCTACATTATTTTACAAAAAAAAAAATAAAAAAAAATATTAATCGCGACTTTTTCCGTTTCATTTACGATGTTGTTACGCCTTTTTGCATTTCAGTTGACGTTATCTATGTACATATATATATATGTATGCAAGTACACTGTTTACGCTTACTTATAAATAGGTATATACATAAATTTATGTTTGCACATTATTGCGTATTCCTTGAATTTACAAATGAATCAGTTGGATAAAAATAAATCTGCATCTGCAGTATTATGTATAACTTTTTTTCTTTGCTTTCTCCACTTCGACTCCTTCAACGCTACGCTCTATTAGCATTCACTTAATTACACAATTAATTTAATGAAATGATGCTTATGCACAGAGAAATATGTATTCATAATTAATTAACAATGGAGCTTCATTATTTCCAATACTAAGTCGTTGAGATAAAGAAAATATATATATACGTATGAGAAATTATGGAATTACAGATAATGAATGCAGTTGAATGAATATGCTAGTGAATGTATTTTCATGTATATGTACATACATATGTATGTATATACACTTAGTTTTACGATGCGGCTATGTAATGTCTTTAGTGTGCATTTTAATTAATTTGTCTACTTGTGAACGCTTCGCGAAATGAGTTTGGAGTAATAAATACTACCGAATTCCTATTTCACAGAGGAACGCAGTGATAGAATTACTTTTATATGATTTTATATTAAAAATCTGCCCTATTGACTTCGTGAATAAACTAAATCGGCGCAAATTCCTGTAGAAGTAGCCTGAAAAGAGCTTATTTATGTTTTACTTCTCCTACATATTTATAAACTATTAAGAATTGTACACGTAAAACCATAAAATAAATTTTTTTATCAGTCAATTACCAAAAAGAGATTATTGCCGCCATAAAGAAGTGATATACGCATGCCATTTTTTTATAGCACCTTAAAAACTATCAGCAGAAAAAAGTTGACACAGTTTGTATGTGTGTTGATTTTTAAAAATTTATTTAATCCCCCACTGATGAAATATTAAAAAATATTTTTTTTTTTCAGTTTAAAATATCTGAAGATGTAAAAAAGCTGCTATACCAACACAACTATGTATGTATGTATGTATTATGTGTGTGCATCGGAATTCCCATTAAAATTCCAGTTGGCTATTAAAAATAAGCACAGATGCTGCACATATTTTTTATTTTTTACTTTTATTTTACGAAATGCAAATGGATCACATCAAATTATAAGTAAACGATGAGGGCGACTCGCAAACACTTTGATCTGTCAAGATGTGCTCATGACGTATGACTCTGGAGCATGTTCATTCCAGGAAATGAAGGCAGACAAAAATGTTGCATATGTATGTGTGTAGTATGTATGTAAGTATGTACAGATTCCTATGCTGGAGTCGCATACGAGTTGCAGCGTCCGGACAGGCAAAAATATGCTGCAAATAAAATTTTTTTGAAAAGAAATAAACTGAAAATGTTTGAGAAATATTTTCACACCAATACATACATATTTGCAACTTGATTTAATTGAAAATCTTTCTGACGAATGAATGAAGTATTTGGGAATAAAGTGTTCAGTGATTTTCTCGATCAGCGCATCCATCCATAGAAGAGTTAGGGTGGTCTCCACTATTAGATATACTTTAGAGACTTACAATAGGTGGGGTCGTAGAGGCAAATATTTAGCCACCCTGTATAAACTCAAAGCGGGTTAATTTCGTCCAGTATTGAATGGTGCTTAAAATATGGTTTATATAGATGAGGTGTTATCGGAGCTTCGGTGCTGTTTGATGATATCACATGGCACTTGAAATTCTTCAAAAGTTTTTAAAAAGAAAATTATAATGCGAAGCTGAAGTCTTTATGATATATTTACACATTTTTGTTTAGCATTTTTTAAACATTTATAAATGTATTCGTATATGCACTAGCATGGCACAATTAAAGTTATGTTTTTACACCAATAAATACGTTCCAAAAGAGGCAATTGCATTTTGATACCCCCACACACGGTTGCCACTTTGGTACAATTGTTCCAAATATGGATCTTTTTTCTCCGTTTCGGCCTTTGGGCCTTTTTTGTTTGTTTTGGGCCTTTTTGGAGCAACGTCCGTTTGAATAAGCAGCACTCACAGTTTCAAACAAAATTTAGGAAAATTCGAAAAATATTCATCAAAAATTCAATTTTTTTATCTGAATCTCTGGAACATTTTTGGGTATGCAGTTTTATAGCCCATACTAATTTAGTCTAATAAATTGCAAGTTTCAGCCGCCCAAAAAATCGCGTTGATTTTTGAGAATTTTTGTTTGGAGGCTGCTTATGCGGTCTGTTTTTTTTTAACCGACTTCCAAAAAAGGAGGAGGTTATCAGTTCGTCGGAATATTATTATTATTTGTTTTTTTATGTATGTTACCGCATAACTTTGCACCACGTCAACCGATTTCAATAATTGCAACGGAAAGGTAGTGTCTCAGAGGTAGTCCCATACTAATTTGGTTTAGATCCGATCATTGGATCATGAAATATATAGATATATATATTTTTTCAAGTCGTTTTTTTTTGCTAAAAATTACTTTTTTATATAACAAGTGCAATTTACAAAAACTGGGGTTGATTTTTTGAAATTTTGTTGCTTACGGTCTCTCACATTTTATTTCATAAGAAATTCATGCTTGTATGAAAAAAAAGTACAAAAATCCGTCACAAAAAAAAAAATTCTCAAAAATTAAAGCGATTTTTTAGGCGTTTGAAACTTGCGCTTTATTAGACTAAAATTGCATACCCAAAAATGTTCTAAAGATTCCGATTAAAATATGAAATTTTGGCGAAAATTTGAATTTTCCTAAATTTTGTACAAAGTTTGAAACCGTGTATATGGTTTTTGTTAAAGCATGGACGGTATTTTTTATAAATAAATAACAGCAAAAAAATTGTTCGAAAAACACCACGAATATTCAAAAAAAAAAAAAAATAACAACACATGATCACTTGTTTAAGTTACTGTATATATTTTTGTGGGACGACCAAAAATGGTACATTTTATTTTATTTTGGGTCTCTTTACTTGTATATTATGGTACACAAAATTTTGATGAAGTGGCAACCGTGCCCTCACATGTGATGTTTATGAATGTTCTCTTGATGAATGATAAATTCACTTTACAACTCAAGTGTTGCTTTAATTTAAGAAAGCTCTCCAGTAGGGGACAAAGCGTTGAAAAAGCTTGCAGCGATATGTCTTTGGTGCTTGCTCCTTTTTCCGTATTCTGCACCTAATAATAATTAACGAGTACACAATAACCTTCATATTAGAGACACAACGTCACATCTACGGCGATTATTTTCTTTATTTGCGTTCCGTTTCTTAGAAAAGACACCTTTTTGTATGCCTTCGAATTGCTGTACAGGTGCCTATGGTCGCCTCTAGACAGGCAATGGTAAACCGCCGAGCACAATGCTGTCATATACTCAATAAACATTACGCCAGTTTTGAGTAGTGCGTTGGAGTTGAGACCCGCCATGCGAAAAACGCATCCAATGAAAATATACATATATAATATAATATATATATATATATTCACCTGGCTATTCATGCACTCGGGAAGACTAAGGCTGACTTATACGCCATCCAAGAAATGCCTTTGACGGGGCAAGGTAGACAAAACATAGAACCTTGCGACGTCTAATATTTACAGCTCAGTTTCATTAAGTTACAAAGAATAACTGGTATATTTAAGAATGGTGAGTGAGCCCTACATATTTTCAGTAGATGTTGAAGCACGCGATTGCAAATAAGCTAGAGGAGCTGACTTATATAAAATTCTAGGCGACTTAAGGAAAAATAATAAAACGGATTAAATTTATATCAAAACAAACATGGCGTCCAAATGACCAATATCCAAAACATAGTTAAACTGTGAAGCCATCACTTCTCGACTCTATTGAATGGCAACAAAACTAAAACCTGTGCAGAAAATGAACCTAAGAACTTAGTCAGGCCGACGGAGTCATTATACTACCGTCAGATAAAATCGAAGTGCGAATATCAGATAAGAAACTGAAGAGTAACAAAGCTATCAAAGCAGACGACTTGACAGCTGAACTATTAAAGCGGTGAGCAACACGAATCGGTATGGAAGTGGCGAGGCCACGACGAAGCCCCGAAAGTATTCAATGCGATAAACCTAAAAATTTTAGGGCCTGCTCTCCTTCTCCGCGCAGCAGTTGTCAACAAAAGACAGAGCCGCAACAAAGTTCAAAAGTTGTTCGCCGCCAGAACCTGCGGCAAAGACAAAGAAACGTTGCTCGCAACATGTAACGCAATTGGGCGGTTGGTTGTAAACTATGCTGCGCCTGTTTGGTCGTCGGGAACTAGTTGGACGAAGCTAGTGATTTGTCCAAACGCTGCACTCCGGATAGCGCCTGAGCACCACCTGCACAGTGACGCCCAAATGCTTATCATAAGAGACCATTTCAAAATACTCAGCAGGCAGTTTATGGTGGCATGCAACAGACGTGAGCACCCTAACGACAGACCCTTGCTCGAAGAGAAGTCTCCGCCCAGGCATGTCAGAAGGCACCTAGTCGTTTACAAGGACGCGGTCAAGACATACATTGCATTAATTCATTTGTCGGTCACCTCCTACCACGACTCCCGGCCAATGGATGCCGTGCTCGGAGCCCCATCACCACCTGTAGCAGACGCGGAGCTTCAACTACCAAGAGAGACCCGCGTTACTCTGGCTCAGTTACGGTCTAGATATTGTAGCCGTCTCAACAGCTACCTGTCAGACTCGACCCCAATGTCCCCAATGAGTGTCCGGCATATGTAGACTCCCCGCACGACACCAATTACCTCTTCACATGTTAGCTCAATCCCACTCAACTAAAACTCCTCTCCCTTTGGTCTGACGCGGCGAAACTCCCAGTTTCGTGGACCTACTTACCGTTAGCTGAGCTTAACGACAACGATTGATGGACAAACCGAAATAGGCTAGGCTTAGTAGTGCTGCTACAACAACAAAAAAGGCTGGTGGCAGTAGAGAGCCTCTGCATCGATGGAAAGGCCAGCAGCAACAAGCCTTGGCTTCGTTTGGCGTTTGTAATTAGCGTCAGTTGGCATGAAAAGGAAACGTCAGACTTGCCTTGTTGGACTCGGCTAAAATCGGCTCGACGGTTATAGCGGCGGTCAAGAAGAATAAGTGGATTATGGTGCATACACAGGATTATATATATATATATATATAGATATAAATGCAGCTGCACACATATGTACATACATATGTATGTATATAGTCGTACATCCATGCATATAAAAGTATTTTGGTAGACAGTCAATCTTTTAATGCGATACTGTCAAGGCGAGTAGAGTGATCGATTACTTTTCTACAATTTACATTTTTTCATCCATATGGGAGTGTCTAGGAAGTACTATGCACCAAACACAGTGATTCAAACAAGTGTTCACATATTATTTTTTTTTTTTTAATATTACCAATATTTTTTAAGTTAAAATTTTTTTTGTTATTTTTTTATAATAAAATTGGTCACGCCTTAATCGAAATCATCGAAATCGAAGTTTCAAACCTTTATAAAAAATTAAGAAAAATTCAACAAAATTTTTATAAATATTTCTAACTTTTTAATCTGAACTCTTAGAACATTTTTGGGTATGCAGTTTCATAGCCCATCAAATTTTAGTCCAATAAAGCGCAATCTTCAGAGGGCTACAAAATTGCGCTGATTTTTAATTTTTTTTTTTTGTTGGCGGATTTTCGCACTATTTTCCATAATAATAATAAAATGCGCAAGACCGTTCGGAAACGAATTTCTAAAAATGAACGCCAGTTTTCATAAATTGCACTTGTTATATAAAAAATCCCAAAGCCCTCAGCAAAAGAAAAAATTAATAAAAATCAGCGATTTTTTGGCATGTTGAAAATTGCGCTTTATTTGCCTAAATCTTTATGCGATATAAAACTGCCGACCCAAAAATGTTTTAAAGCATCAAATTAAATAGTTGGAAATTTGTTGAATTTTTCCAAATTTTGTTTAAAGATTGTATCTTCGATTTACGTGGTTTGGGTTAAAGCATGAAACGCATTTTTATAAAAAAAAAAAATAACAAAAAAGTTTTAACTTGAAAAACATTGTGATTGTGAGAAACAATCAACCAGCGAACACTTGTTTGAGTCACTGTAAATACTAACGCAAAGAGAGGGATGAATTCGTTGGAGATGCGTTTGCTTGTAGGCAATAAAATGGAATTCCAATTTGCTTTAAACTCCACTCAATGTGGGCACTTAAACATACAGAAGTACATACACATCAGACATCTGCAGCGGGTGCATGATTTTCGTGTATACTCGAT
>NW_016158233.1:109487-151309 GCF_001687245.7 Rhagoletis zephyria | reverse complement strand
CTTTATTTATAATTGCACATCCGCATTGTGTCATTACATAATGATAAGTGTAGTACATCTGCGTTTAATAATTGTTACATATACATATGTACATACATATTTACATATGTACTTGTCGCTAAATAAATGGACACATGTGTGTAGCGAGTAATTTTTAAGTAAAAACACAACCGACCTCAATTCTCATAAACAAATTTTGGAGTACCGTTAAATTCTTCATGATCCAATGATCGGAATTAAACCAATTTAGTACGCGAACACCCTGAGGTACGGTACCATCTTTCCAATAAAAGAAGAATAATCGGAAACGGTTGACGTGGTCCATAGTTATCCGCCAAATTACATAAAAGTATAAATAAAATATTCCGACGAATGGATCACCTCCTCATTTTTTGTAGTCGATTAAAAATGGCGTTTCTTTAAATTTAAAACGACGTTAAGATGAAGTCTCTACGATGAGCAGAACCCGAGATATATCGATTTGAAGAAGTACAATTAGTCAGAATCACGAAAAAATCCAAACTTTGACAGATCATATCTTCGAAGAAAGAAAAAAACAAAAAATCCTCGAATACGTGTTAGCTTATTTCATTTATAGAACCCATAAAAGAATTAAAGCGAATCGAAAGTGTGACACCAAATTTAGTGTCCGATATGGAAAAGAATGCCTCATAAAATCAACTTTAGCTTCTTCCTTGTTTGAGTCTCAACCTCCCTGAAAAAAGTGGGACTAGCTTAAATACTAGTACGGGACGATGCTAACATTGCGATGTCATTGGACCTGACCACCTCTGTATGGCATAGGCATTGGTGTCACTTTTGAATTGATTTTTTCGCTTCATGTTAAACTAAATAATTTGAAATTTTAAAAATTGTCTGCACATCAGCATCAAAATATCTTTCTAATGTGATATGTGATTCGTTATACCCTAAAGGATAGTTTAGCCGTAAAAGGGGTGTAAAGGAAACATGATTGCCTATTTATAAATAAGACAATCGCAAACATGTTTAAATGTTATTATCGCAAGCGAGAGAAGCCAACGCTGGAGTTATTATAATCAACTTATGTATGTATGTATATACTTTACTGCAGTTTAGCTTTTCGTTGAATTTGTCATAAATACAGTCTACTACTTTGTGCATAGGTATATATATATATCTTTATATGCATACATACATATGTATGTACAAACGTACATAATTGTGAATAGATTTTGCATTTGAATTCATTTTCACGGTCTGTTTGTTGACCTCAAAGCAAAAACTACAATGAAAGAGATTTTCGTTTTGCATTGTTTGTTGGCAGCACTCACCTCAACTCCGCCACTTCCCCCCCCCTTTAAGCGCACATTGCAATCTCTTGAAGTTTCACGTGCTTCTAATAAGCATTTCGTTTAACTTTATTTATTGTTTATTCACCGGAATTTTTTCTTCAGATTTTTTTCCTGCGCTGACTGTCTCCCTTTTAATTTTACTTTTCAATTTTTATGGAATTGTATGTATGTATGTACAACATTTGTATGTACTTAATTTTGGTGTCTTCAGTTGTTGATTGTTTCATTGTTTGGAATAAAATGTCATGTTTATCTTGCTGTAGATTTCCCATTCATCTTACTTTTTTAAACTTTATTATATTTGTGAAAATGAAAGGGCAAGTGAAATTGTAGCGAATTGAGTTTTTATACCCGCAGTTGGTTTCCGCAGATGAAAAAACATATTACTGCTAGTACATACATACATACGGTATGCACGTAAATATGTGTAAATGGAAAGAGACGCTGTTCAAAAAATAATAGTCATAACTTCTTTATGGAGTTTACATTAAACCCATTTTTGCGCAAAACGTATTAAAATGAATCAGAAGTTGGATTGTTTAATAATATGCACTCGAAATTTAGTACAAAAAGGTTTTCTTATTTAGAAAGTGCCAATTACAAACATTTGTTGTTGTCCCTTTTGATACAGGTTCGTTTAGTTTCAGTATACAAAACCCCAACTATAGAAATACAAAAACCAACAAATCGTCGCCCTTACTACAATTCCACTCTATGTCAACGGCTTGGAAGCAACACTATTTAGGAGTGAAATTACTCAGAAATTTTTGGAATTTTTCGGCTAACATGGAAGTAGTCGAATATTTTGCGAACGGTTTTACAATCGCTTGGCTACCAGTGAAACCGTATATACTCTTATGATCCCCGTATATCATATAAACATGTATATTGCCATCGGATCAACACGAAAGCCGCTACAATGGTATGCAAGATGAAAGCTAAAGAAAATCTTCTGATTATTAAAATACACACCAAAACCAACATATCCCCCGTCTCTTACCAATTGACCTGTTGCTTTAGAATATTGCCTTGCGTGGCCTGTCCTCAACTTTAATTGTTTTTTATATTTGGCTAGTTCCGTTGCTATTAGTGGTTTTCCTGCCACATATATTTTGTTGAATTCAGTATCGGTTGAATAGCAACAAATCCTCCTTTACCGGATGATTACACCTTAGTAATAGTTTGAGAGATATCTTTACATCCATAGTTTCAGAGAGGTCGCAATCTCTTCTAACCCTCTGCAGAGCTTGTCCACCATACCTGAGTTAGAGGTCCCACTGTCATCAACGGGAACTTTTTCTCCATTCGCTGCTGCTTCGGTCGTTTCTCTGGGCGACGTTTGCTTCAAAATTTCATCTTACCGATAAAGGTTAAGCTTCAATGATCAAGAAGGATATAAGTGTTTTTCAATGAAAATGATCACCGCGAGTCTGCGATGCTGTCTTGCCTATCTTGGATATCTTTTCTACCTTTCATTCGTTGGTTAGTAGCTTGAGGTTATTTTTTTATTTATCTGAGCACCTACACTGCCTACATGTTGAAGTCTGGCTTCAAGACTCGGATTTGTGGCCAGTGTATCCCCAAAGTTAGGTGCAGGTCCTGTATGAACGTAAAGTATGGTCCTATAGTACTCCCGTTCACCAACTGCGACTGTTTTGCCATTTCATCGAAGAACCTACTTGGTTCCCTATTAGGCGCCATTTTTTATGTGACGCACTTCTTAACACCGCAAGCTTCTCCTCCTGTGAGCGTTTACGTTTGCCCTGGAGAGATCAGCTTTCTCTGGCGAAGTCGTTCCGCCTCCGGTAGTGCACGGGTATCAGGTAAGCGTCATCAAAATATAGCTCGATACCTAACTACTGACCGTCCACTAAGCAAAGTATGCATATAAACCTCGATTGGGCAGGTGGTACTTGGTCGCTCTCACAGGCGCAAATTTGAGCCTATCCGCAGGAAGTTTAGTTGATCGTGTCGTCTGTGAAAACAATGTGGGAGCTCAACCCCACAACGGCAATACATTCACCCGAGCGTCAATCGCAAGCAGAGCCAATAACAATATCCACTTATATATTTGTATCGATAACAATAGCGTGTACCGATAACACTATCGTGAAGGATGATACCAACGAATAGGATTATAAAGCTGGAATAAACTTATAACTTGTGTATTCAAGACGGAATGATTGTTATTTAAAAACTGATTATGCGATTTAACAAAATTAAAAAATTCTTCCGCGTTTTTAGACCAGATTGGAATACATATAAGTGCGCTTTGTGATTAGATTCTATTATATAGTGATAGTTGTTTTTTACTAAAACACAAATTGCGGTCACTTTCAAATTACGTGACTTGAAATAATTCGGCATGGACAATTGTTTTTCTACTGCATTCAATCCAAATGAACGCACTTAGTTAAAATGTAAAAAGTTAAAGCTACTGAATATTTGCTTGCTTCTAATTGCTTCATTTTGATCACATCCTTCGCACTAAAATACTAAAATTAATTCAATCGCCACTTACCACAACATTGTTTACATATTCGTTTTTATAGTAAATTTATAGCAAAAATTGTTGTACGTACCTGCAAAAATAAAATAAAATAAAAAATAATTAGTCAAATAGTTTTAAACTAAAACAGGCATCTGACCAAAAAATCAAGGTTAAACTAATTTACACAATTTGCGATTGAATTAAGTGCAAAATGGATTGCGCACAAAAATTTTACTGTGAAAAAAAAAATTGTATATGCATGTATGAAGAAAAATCCCAATGTCTGACCCAAATTTGTTGGTAAAACCAAAGCAACAAGTGGCTGCTAAATATACACACATCTAGCATATGCATGTATGTAGTTATGAAAAATATGTACAAACATACTCATATGCAATTGACAGCACGTGTTGACTTGACAATCAACAATCGCTCTGTGACAATTAAATGTTAGCAAAGTGTGCAGAAAGTGTAAATGTGGGCAACAATGGACAGTTCGAGGCGCACGCCAAGCGCGAGTGCTGCAACAGCTGTCATGCACATACATGCATAGTTAAGCATTGGCCAAGTGGTCTTTCAAACATCTTCGAGGTTATGTTCAGCCCACAGGCAATGTGAACTCGTACAAACACCTAAATACCCAGCAGTGAAAAGCCAAACCAGCCAGTAAAAATACCAGTTAATGCGATACTACCAATTGGACATCTGCCTTTGAATTATCAAAGCCAAAACTAAAACGGAATTATTTGTTTTTCTCACAAGTGTCGACGGTATCGTAGCGTGAAGGCTACCGTTGTTGGTTCGGGCATAGCAGGCCAAATCCGCTTAGAGGTGGTTAAGATTTTTGATATTAAATGATTCAATTACCCTCCAAAGGAGCGCCCTTCCGTACTTGCAGTCCGCATCAACATATCAAATTGATCTTAATAGTGCGAGAGAGGTGGTGAGTTTTCGTTAATACGAAAATCCCTTAAGATAAGTTGTGACAGCTGACACGGTATCCGATTTTACGTTCGCGAGTAGTTCAACAAAGGTTAATGTGAATCATTTCAGTTCAGATAAAAATAAAAGTATGTGAATTTAATTCCATTTCATAAGAAACAGAAATGTTTTGATAATTTTAAAATTACAATAAAAACCATGAATAACAAAAAAAAAAAGAAAACCAATTTCCGCTGCCCGAGGATTCGAACCTCGGATCTTTCCAATAGCACCCTAGTGCTTTGAAACTGTTAGAAAAGCGCGTGCAAATTACATACTTATTCCTTTCATGAGGTAAAAATCGAAATTTAAGTATTTCTGTTGGTATGTTCTGTAAAATTGGCTGGTAGAACTGTAGTTTACAACTAAAGCTACTAGCTCCCTGTGGGGAAAATCTCTAGTTATGAACAGGCGCGCTTTTAGTACATTTTTACCCGCTACTAGTTCGCGATAAATCTCTCTTGCATGCAAACAACTGGCATAGGTGCTGGCTGTTATCGGTTACATTTCAGAAGGTCCCAAAATGTTTACATGTTAACACGAATTTTAGTTTTGTATTAACAAACTATGAAAAAGCATCTACGAAGTGCAGACTGAAAGCGTATTTGAATGAAAAACCCGCCAAGCAAAAATCTATTTAAAGTAAACAAACCGCGCTGCTGCATCCCTTTCTCTATAGTTTCGAACCAGTTCTAAACTCGTCATTTTAGATATAGATTTCTGAAAATAATTTTTTTTTTTCGCTGCTTTGAACTGGTGGCGATCTAGTTACAATCGGACTGGTTCGTTTTGGCGATAAAGATCTAGTACGGAACCACAAATTTGGGTCACCAGTTCGGGGTTTCTCTACAGGTTTTCCCTGCAGGGTAGATCCACACCGATGGCTTGCACATATACACACTTGTGTCATGATTGCATACGAATAGTACTTCCAGTGCAGAAGCGGTAGGTCTTTATACATAGTTGGCGGAGGGCGGAAATGACCTTGAGCGCGTAATATCCAACAACATTAATGTGGAAAAAGTAACTGCAAAGCAAAAGCAAAACATCTTACGGGTACGAAAAGAGTTCAAACGGAATTACTTACATACGTTCGCGAGATGAATGCAGCAATAAA
Source organism: Rhagoletis zephyria (assembly GCF_001687245.7). NCBI lineage: Eukaryota > Metazoa > Arthropoda > Insecta > Diptera > Tephritidae > Rhagoletis > Rhagoletis zephyria. The sequence goes on along the minus strand of NW_016158233.1, from coordinate 145,386 downwards.
AGCACATTTCCTACACAAACGCTCGAGTGCTTGAAAAAAAACGATTAATCAGCATTGACAAGATTCGCGGGTGGGATTTGTATGTATGTATTAGAAATATATAAATACGTACTTAAATATGCATTATTTACTTCGATATTTTATTACAGACATCTGTATGTACATATGTAAATACGTAATATAATCGCGCATCTTCAACTTCCTTATTGAGAACTTCATATATGTACATATGTTATAAAGGGTGGGGCAAAAGCAGAATTATGATTTTAATACATTAAACCCCTTCGTTGTTTGTTTTACTATGTTCAAATTGACGAGTTAAACACGTTAAATGGGCTTGAATCAGTTAAACGAACAAAACGTATATATAAACAAGTTAAATCGCTTGCATTTGTTTCTGCAAAAATTTAACCAGTTAAATAACTTAACTCGTTTGAAAACCAGTTCAACGCAGAGCTGTATTAGAAAGCTTTCTGCTTCAGCTAATCGGAAAGAGCCAAAAGCTTTCATTTGACACGCCAAAGTTCAAAAAATTTATGTTCTCAAAAATATTGAGAATTAAAAATTGTCAAAAACTATCAAAATTGTATGCATGTCTGCCGGTCATTAGTTACCTCCCATCAGGTCTCATCGTACGCAGACATAAATAGTGCATACGAAAAATTTTGAATCCACTGAGTAATCCGTATTCGTTAATATCATGAAGCAGACATTCGTACAAAAGAAACTGAAACACAAAAACTTGATTTTGAATATTTTTTTGGAATTTTTATTTTAAATCAAACAACCATCAAAATTCACTCCAAATGTTCAATGCGAACAATTGTATTTTATAAAAAACTATTTTTCATTTAACAAGTCAAATGGAGCCAATTTGAACGTAAGATTGGGCCGTATGAATAAAAACTAAGCAATTGCTTTTTCTTAAAATTTCATACCTTTTACTTCAATTTTGAAAATATATAAATGAAATAAATTGAGTAAAAGAACTGAAATTTTAAGAAAAAGCAATTGCTTATTTTTATTCAAACGGCCCATTATGATAGAAAATAAAAAACAAATTTGACAAAATTTTTCTTTTGGAATCTTCAATTTTATTCTTTAGAACGTTTCTGATGATAATGTTGACGTATATTTCAAACGCATTCTGTTTATTCTGGCAGTGAAATAGGATTATCTGGAATGTATAAAGAAACGCGGCCATTACAAATTCTTCAGGAAATGAGCATCACCGCAATCAATTCACCCTTTTGGAGACATGTCAAATTTACCATTTTAAAAGATTTAAACAAATTTAAAATTTACATTTCTAAATTTGATCGCTGCCATATGTACATAAATACATATGCCGTTGTGATTAGACGATAAATAAAAAATGGTATTGTCAAGGTTATTGTGGCTTACTAAGATTTTATTTCAATAGTATTATTGAGCTTTGTACCACAATTTGTTTGTTAGGAAAAATGGAAAAACCAACAAAGTCTAAGCGGCAAAAGTTATAGTTGTATTAAGTTAACAACCACGCTGTCAAATTTAAATAGCGTCGAATCAGCTGCACTTGATGGTAGTAGGCAACAAGAGCTTACGGGTTGTGAGTAGCTCAGTGGTTAGCGCTTCTAACTTTGCTCATCGATGCGGTAGGTTCGATCCCAGTCGAAGTCTATAAAAAGAAGTCTGATGGAAGATGTGGTGAAAAGGTAGATTTGGTAGTCTGCTTTGACCCAGGATTGGTCCCAAGTGAGGTTTTACCAACTTACTTTTGACGGACAATCTCTCGCAAGATTCACATTTGAATTTTGTAAGATTAAAAAAAATGCATTAGATTGGTAATTCTTCGCAGTATGCGGCAAATGCAGCAGATCTACTGCAATTACAGTAAAGTCCAAACACTGCTACTTTTAAGTAGAGATATCGACAACCATTGCAGATGTCACTTGACCCCTATGCCGAATATCTAAAGTTACATTTCTATAGGCCATTTATAAAAAAATGAATAATTTTAAGGGGTTATGGATATGCATTTTATGGAAAAATTTAAATTTTCTACTTTAGTTACATTAATTTTTACAACTTTCAACAAACTTCCAACAATGGCGACAACACAAAAATACTTTAAGGGCACTGGTAAGCACGCAGGGTATTTGGCAAGAAAACTTTGTAGAAGGATTGGTGCGGCACGGGTGCTCAACGGGTCTAGCTACGCCACTGAACAAATTGACCCAGTAAACATTAATCCCCCCCTAAAAATACTTACATAGAAGAACGAAAGTCGTAAGGCAGCTATGGCCAATTGTCTTTTTTGCTATATAATATTGATCCTCTTCGTTGGATCACGACGCACGTGTGTATAAATGTACAATTGTAAACACTTTAACGTCTTCCCACGATAGAAAGGGAGACAAAATTAATAAATTTTTTTTTGTTTATTTGAAACTAATCATTTTTAACCAAGCATTTCAGTTTCAATGCCCAATGGCAAAGAAAGATAATCTTCTTCAAATGAAAGTGTTTTCTGTTTCAATCCAAGTCTTCACCGAAGCGCCACAGCCACAGCCACAGCGATAATGATCGCGCCATACTGTTGTTGTTAAAGCACGGCACGTCACAACGGTCGATCACTCACCTGCAACAATGTAGCCAGCACAGCAGAGGCAATAGTAATAGTAATCATAAAAGTAAAGTTACAGCTTTCTTCTTCAGCAGGCCCATGACCCGAAGTGACCCCTTCGCACGAGTGGTGAAGATGCCCGTACATATAGCGAAAACTCTTAAATTGCCAATGAGAGGAATGAAACGGAATGACTCACTTGATAAGTTTTTAATGATTGTATTAAAACTGAGGCAGCGAACGAAAACGAAATTGAGGAAGCAGAAAGAGAATCATAAATAAATAGCTGTAGCAGTAGCAGCAGCAGCAACGAAAATACATAGTTACATATATACATATATATGTATATTACATATGAACAAAAAAGAAATATGTATAAATGAGCTGTAAAATAAAGGTAAAAGCTGCCATGCAAAGAAAATATGCTGCGCTCAAAAATAGTGTTTTGTATTAGATGGCGCAGAGGATGATGAATGCATGGAATACGCTCGCTGCAAGTGTGAAAAAATACGAGTATACATACATACATACATATAAGTATAAGTAAGTAACTATTTGTGAAAAGGAGAAAAAATTTAAAAGCGATACAAAGTGAAAATTAAGATCACCGCGCAGGGAAAGTAATTTCGTAGTAAAACATGGCCAAAAGCAACCACTGTTGAGCCAAAAATATGTCGCCATACTTCGAAGGAACCAGCGACAGCGACAGCAACCTAACAGGATCAGGTGCCCAAGAATAAACACTGACACTGACGCGTAGTGGTGGCGAGAGAGGAACAAGAGATCACGTTCCGCAATGCGCTCGAAATCAAAATCACTGCTCGTCACTTCTCTCGAGCTGCTGACTTGTTTTTCTTTCACAGTCGGCCCATCTGTCACCGCTAGACTGCTGTCACCTTTCTTTTCTGCGCTGATGGTCCTCAAAGCACTGCTCGTTGGTATAAATGTTCAGTAACATATACCTACATACATACATGCATATGCATACATAATAACATATACATCATATACACACATACATAAGTCGTAAATATGCATAAATACATATGTAAGTACGTACGAGCATGCCGCCGTATTTGCAACGTGCAACATCTCTAGCGCACGTCTGCGGGCGCACCTTTCTCTTCTGCATAATTCAATGGCGGCACTGGTGTTAACTGCACTAACTAAGGCCAGCAACAAATCACAAAATATATTTTATCTCACGTTGTTGTTGTTGCTGTTATTATTGCTATTGCTGCTGCCAATGATGTTACTGTTGCTTGCAATGTGGCAATGAGGGAAGCGTCAGCTTTTTGTGCGAATGCCAGCATCTGCCGGGGTTTATGGTTATTGTAGCTGTTGTAGCTGCCGCCGAAGAAGCATGTTGTTGATGGGCGACTAAGTATGTTGGCATCGCTTGGTAATTTTTCTCGTGGAATCGCATTTTTCAATTTGAATGCAGCGGTAAAAGTCGCTCACCGAAAGTTGAGGGGGGAAAAAAAACAATAACAGAAAGAACAATGACTTTCATCGGTTGAAATTATAAGACATTTCAGCCCACGATTGAGAGAATACAAAGGTTGCGCCGATCTCGGACCGCTATTCCTCTCTTAACGAATTTGACAGAATCGTTGTTTGCATGACGTCACACTTGTGCAACTTGTTTACGTTTTCCTTGCAACATTTTTTCTTCTTCTTCCATTCTTGCTCACGTTTTGGCATTTCTCTCCCGCAATTGCACCAGTGTGACGTCACACAAAAGTTATTCTCAAAAATCCTCTCTGATCGGCGCAATCTTGTGTTCTATCATTCTTGATTTCAGCCCAAGTCTTGCGCTCGCTTGATACTGCCTTAACATGAGCCGACAGTTATTTTTCCTTAAAAATAACGGTGCGGTCCTCAGGTTTATTCAATGTTTACACTCAAAAATTTGGATCCATTTCCGCCAGTGAATCATTAAACCTGGTCAACTTGAGGTTTTCCACACAATATTATTGCGCAATTCAGGATCCATGGCGAGCTGAAGATTTTCGGCGTCTGATACGGCTGATTTTTTTTTTTTACGTTAAGTTACTACCCCAACTTCTTACACCTTTTATTTCAGCAATTTCGCATTTTTCATGTCCGTAATTGAAAGTGGAGTTAATGCTTCAGCAGCATTATAATCGCTCTCGCATTTATGTATGTATGTACGTTCACTATATATATGTACATAGCAACGCAGCACGCCGTACACAGATTTACAACGCTACAGCAGCGGCAATACGCGAGGGAAACTTAAAATGCAAACAGACGCTAATAAACAACAAACACAACAAGTGCAATGGCTGAAATTGCAAAGAAACTGCAAAGCGCAATATATACACACATACGTGCATACAAAGCTGAAGAAAATCGACCTAAGGCAAATGCATACTTGCATAAATATAAGTTCATACTTATGTGTATGTGTATATGTATATATGCGTATGCATTAGCTGCAATTTAAAAACGCAGAGGCTGAAAAGTTCATTAACACATACCCAACAACAACAACAACTTACTACAAATCCCCCAGTAAAATTGCCACAATAAACAAAAGCAATGGCAACAATACCGGTGAGCTACCGATAAGTTGCAATTATTCATCCAATTGTCCATACACACATACAACAATATGTTCATACATATGTATGTATGTATGTGTGAATAAACAATATTTAATTATTGCAAATGGGTTTGTATGTGTGCCGTAAGGCGGAAGTGTTCCACCGTTGTTGCGCATGGAGGGAAAAATATATCAGATACCCGCGCTAACAAAAAACAAATTGGATTTAGCACCGACACTGGCTCTTCCAAGGCAGCCGTCTGCAGTGCGATTTGTCGAGAAGTATAAACTGAAGTATGTACATAAATGGTGACAGGTAACAAGATCAACGGAAATAGCGTCAATTGACACTATTTCCCCATAATGATGCGAAATAAAATCAATTGACGTTATTACCTTTTCAAAAGAGAAATAAAGTCAACAAAAATTTTGACATAAATTAAAAGATGTTGTTTCCTAACTCAAATGGAAATAGCGTCAACAACGCTTAAAGTATGTCGACGTTATTCTTGCATCGTACGTGAGATATGAATGTAACAACAAACAGTGCCCCGTAAGTGTTTCCATAGATGAAAGAGGTTAATGCCAAATCTCTAACATCTTAAAGGAAAATCAAATAAGAACAAAAGTGTGGGCATCTGCGTGTTGTGATGAAAAATCGTTTTACAGAGAACCGCTATTGCTAAGTCTAATCCAGAGGTAAGCTGGATCATGTCATAATCCAAATCGCTTATCATTTGGATGACCTATCCATTTATCGAAGAATTTTTCATTTTATGAGCAAGGAAAGTTCGTGTTTTTAAATCTTTCGTTATTTGGATAATTATGTTTCAGTTCTTTTTTGATTAATTTGAATATTCAAACATTTCAAACTATTCCATGAGAAAAACTTTGTTGTCACTTCATTTCTACGCAAATAGTAGAAAGTTCCTGATACTCTAGCTCCCTACTCGTCCTTCGAGAGAAAGTTTCTTAGGGTACATTCACACAGAAAGCGGAGCCGAGCCGAGCGAAGTCGTTCCGAGCTGAGTGAAGCTTTCAAATTGCTGTATCTATATGAAAGTATTTATACAGCAAGCTTTTTCATAAGCGTTTTGGATCTGAAAGCAAAGCAGTTTTTGATTTTTAATTTTTCAGCTTCATTACGCTGCTGCAAAGAAAATAGCAAAATATTAAAAAAATGAATTTTACAACTAATCTTTTGAATAAAATTGAGAATATATGTATTTTTGCCGCCTTTCATTGACGGTAAGTTTTGTGGTACCTTTGCAGCCGCGTCCATGAGAATCCGCTTCGCTTCGTTCAGTGTGAACACCAGCAGCTTCGCTTTGTTGCACCTTGCTTTGCTCGGCGCCGCTCGACTTTCTGTGTAAACGCGCCCTTAGACTTTTGTTCCCATTTTGTTCTTCGCCAAAACGTTCCGGAGACTTTTGTTCACATTTTATTCTCTTAGAAATTTTATCGAAAGTAGTTTTCGCATTTTGTTCTCTTTGGGAATTTTCCCAAGGGCGTTGCTCTTATATATGTAATTCCCATTAAGAAGTTTTGTTCTCATTCCGGTTTTGGGTTTGAAGCGTCCTTGGGAAAAACCTACAAAAACGACATTTAGTTTCGATCATACCTTTTGTTCTCCGTCCCTGGCCGTAACTACAAGGAAAAACTACTAAAACAGAGTTTTCTTTGACTTTTGTCATCAAACTCCGTAAAAACCGCCTGGTAAAATCTAATTGTTCTGCAATTTTATGCGGGTCAAGTGTCAAACAAACAAAAAATGAAATGAATGTACGGGAACGACACACACGGAAATGGGTCAAACAAAGTAGCGTGTGTAGCCTTCCTTACCCATTTGAAGACCGTAATTCAGGCCAAGAGTGGCCAAGCTGAAAACCGCTGATAATTTATTTGTCAACAATTTTTGGTTAATGCAACCAAATTCATTAATAAATAAAGGAAATACGGATTTTTTTTTGCTATCACTTAAATTTCCATACCTTGAACATTAGGGTAATCAATTCTTCCATTTCAAAATTTTTCTATTGCGCAAAAATAGAGTAATGTGATCATATTAAACAGTGTTAAACTCGTACTCAAAATCTTTCCAGAAAATATTTTAAAAGGTATAAAGGCGAGAGATATTTTTCGAAACTTTAAGGTTCTTTTGGGCGACCGTAAATCTTATGCGATCAGTGATCATGTTACGCAACTTTTCTGCACCATTGGGATCTCAAAATCGAAGAATTGATTTGTTTCGCACCACCCTACATTCAATTGATAAGCTTTTTAGCTACTCTGCAAAATATTCTAATCGTCAATGCCTCCTGAGTGTGGGAAAATGAACAAAGTATGCAATTACGTGCTTCCTTCGTTAATGTGCACAAATCTCTGCGCCTACACTATGATTAAGCAATTTTACAATTTAGGTGGAGGAAGGGAAGGAATATAATAAATACTTTACATACATATACACGCATAGGTTTCATCCACGATGTTGGAGCCCGCTTTTCTAACCAAACAAAACCAAACAAAAGCTATTGCCCCATCTAAGGTGTGCAATTATTCTCAGCAATTTTTATCAGCGCAGACTCACACATTATTTGTTAAATCCCTTACAAATTAGAAGAACATTAACCTAATCTGCCATCAAGTAAGTTGCTACTCCAGCAACATTTCTACTATTTACCTACTGTACTTATTTACTTCTACTTCTTAAAAACAGAAAAAAAAACAGATTTGTATTTGCATTGATGAGGGCACCTGAAGGGGGCGACTTTAAAATTCTGCGAAGCCAAGAGGTGAAGGCTACTCACAATGTATTTATGTATATTGGCAGCAGCCGCAAAAGAGTTTCATCTCACAGCTAAATGCAATAATATCCTCAGACTGCAAGTCTGCTGAACTGGAGTGCAGATCCTCATTGTACGGTTAGACCACCGCATAGAATTTACAATAGCTGCAGAAAGTGGTGTTCTTGTATGTATGTATATGTGTATGTTCATAGAAAATTGCTCCACTCCGTCGATGTTAAATATTATTTATGGGCGCTTAGGTTAAATCGACGTCTGCTCGAGCTGAAACGCGTTCGTTGGCACTTAATAATTTGATGCAACACAAGCGGCTGAGTTGAAATTGGCAAGGAATTGGAGTAGGACTTTCATATACAAATATACATACATAAGAAATTTAGTATTTTTATTCGGAAGATGGCTAACGTGATCCGTAAATTTATGGGTAGTGCAAAATTTTTGTTGGTCGCATTCAGGTGCTTTGCTTGCAAAAAGAAACAAACAAATAAATTTTATAAAAAATTACTACACAAATACACCGCTGATTTAGCAAACTGATATTTGTATGGAATTAAGTTTATGCATTTCATTGTTGACGTATAAAACAGTTAGATTTTTGAAATAAAACTTCGTAGCTTTTTACAACTTTTATAAAACAAAGTGGGTTTTGTTTAAGTTAGCGTAGTCACCCTATAAGCATGAGGTGAATGTCACTAAGTAATGGCTATCATAAATATTAATACAATGAAATTAAAGTCTCAGAGGTGATTGACTAATATTTACAATGGCGATATTGCTCAATTGGATTTCTTTGAAAGTAAAACGTCGTTTAAAGTACAAAACCGCGTATCGTGGTTCTGCAAAACCTCGCAACTGACATTTGTGCCAAAAGAGATATATCCTCACCGGAAGCTCCTGCTATCAAGCCCTTATCCATTCATACTAAAATAATAATACTTGGATAGAAGAAGAACAGATAATTAGGGATAAAAGGGAGAACCGTTTTGAAATAAGACAAATTTTACTCTCTCCTATAAAATTTTGGCGACTTCACATACGCGGTTTTGCATTTTCTTGATACGCGGTTTTTTACTTTAAACGACGAAAAGAAACCTAATAATTTAAGATATTTATGTTTATGAAAACTAGCTTCAAACCCCACACGCAAAGTAAACTTTATTTATTTATTTAATCTCAGAAAAAATGTTGTAATAATGCCTAGAAATGTAAAATTATCTATTTAAGTATATGCAATACTTTATCAAATGCTGTCAGTGGACTCGATGCAGAACAGAAAGCGCCGCACAGTAGTCTGAGAGTGGCAGAAAGTCCAAGATTCTAAATGTCCCGAAATGAGTAACTAAGGTTGATAAGATTGTAGTCATTTCTACTAGTATGTTTTAAGGATTTTATTCTGCGAAAAATGACAGTAGTAAAATTCAAAGAAGAAAATTGGTTTATTAAGGCTGGCTAAGAATAATTTCATCAAAATAGGATAACATTTGTAATTAATGCCTCTTAGTGCAGTGGGCGTGGCAAGCTATGCGATTTTTCAGATTTCTTGAGTTCTAAGCAAAAATACCACAGTTAATAAATTGCAGGAAAATCGGAGCATAATTTCTATTTTTTGCGATATTTTAAATGGGATTCTTCCATTGTGCGCCGCAATACAGAATTCTGCTTAAACTGGCTAAACTAGAAAATTTGAATGTACCAGTTACAAAGATATGCTGGTATGTTGAAGCTGCATATTATGCTTAAAATTAGATAAATTCGACTGTGTAAAAAGGGGTCTATAATTGGCGGCGCCATTTTATTTCATTGAGTTTTGAAAACGTAAGCTATTTACTATTTGAGGGCTTTAGATCAAAAATCTCAACCTCAATACCGCCCATTGATAGCCACAAGGGCTCGAAGTTCGTCGGGAGTGGCATTCAAAAAACAATAAGAATAAGAATCATAATCATCACGAAAAAATCAAAAATGGGCGAAACTCTACAGATAGTTAGGCTAGACTACCAAAAATGCCCGCGACTTAATTTTATATTGCTTTCAAAACTTAAAATATAGTTTCTGTAAATAATTTTATTTAAACACATGAAGTTGTCCAATACATTGAGGCGCTATACGTAGGCATTGTGATTGTTATATTTTTTAAACTTCATATGAAACCTATTTCGCAGGCTAATAAATATTTTGAACTCGCTAGTATATCAAGGAAGCTTTTTTAACTATGCAAATATTATTCAAATCCACTTAAGACTTATAGTGGTTTCGATTCTTCAAAAAAATATTGCCCTTCCCCGGTGCAAAATGTGTTTGATGTTACAGTCAACCCTGTAAAAGGGCATGTTTTTGCCTTCTTGTTCTTGTCCAACTCACAAATTTCATAATATCGTCGTTTTAAACAACCATCTAATTTTCAGGGCAACCATCTCCCCGGACAAAACTTCAGAGCAGAGAATGTGCCTTTTTTACCTTAAAAGAGTGTGACATTTTAAGAAACGAACACACATTATTCTCACCCTTTGCCTTTGATTTAGAATCGAAGTCAAAAATAGAAAGGGGCAATCAAAAGGCGACATTTTTTGGTAGAAACGGAATCACCGTTCAAAATATAGAAAAATACTCCCAGACATCGGAAGCATAGAGAAAGAGTTCCTATTTTTACAGATACAATTTAAAATTGTATGTACATACGTACTTCGTATTCTTAATCATTAACGTACAAAAAGCATAAATAATTTGATTTGCATAACAGGAAGTAAAAAATATTTCCTACTTGGTCGAGCTTTTAAATGTCCAAATATTATATATTTATCAAACTGCAATCACCAAACACACACTACTCGACAAACATTGAATTACCGTACTAATCGAGTGCGGAAGTTTCCAATTTCCATTCCATTTGCCGTGGAGTATCACAACTACGTATGTATGTTGATATGTCTGTATGCACACGTGCTGCCACAGATGAAAATAAGAGTAAGCAAAATAGGAAAAGCTGACTAAAATAAACAGCAGGAGGGAACATAGACAGACAGACATGACATAGGGAGAATTCATGCCAACAACTTTTTATTTACACTTTCATTTTCAATTAACGTGACTGCAACAAATAAACAAACAAACAGTCAACTGTGAAGTCACCGAGAGCAAACAAGCAAGCGCCCAACTAACAGCCGGATAGCCAGTTTCAAATATGTATAAGAAGTATGCATACCTTTACAAATATGTACGTACGTATGTGCTTATGTACATAAAAGAGCCAAACCGAGAGGTATTGAATGGAAGCCATCGAAGTGCTTATTTGCAGCCTCAACATCGGTTGACAGATGAATGGATAGACAGCAGTGTGGACAAATGGATAGAGGTCGCTACGAACTTGGAGAGGAATGCACTTCCCGCTGGCAATCACGAAGATTTACCACAAACACACATACATACATATGTACAAATCCATTCGCATGTATGTATGTAGGTATGTATGTATATAGGTGCGGGATTTGTGTTTTGATAATGAAAATCATGCCAGATAGTAAGAAAATAAATGGAGACGAATCGGAAAGAGGCCAAAAAATAAATAAATAATTTTTACATATAATAAATAAAATAAAATGTAATCTGCGAGGGGTATACCTTGCACACTAAGCTGCGGAAGAGATAAATTTGTAGAAAAAAATTATCAAAATAGATAAATATGGTATGCTATGAAACGAGGAAGTTGCCCGCAAAGGAAAGGCGAAACTAATGTACATAAATAAATGACTCAAGCAGCGAACTTGATCTATCTTGTAAGCGGTATAAAAAAAAAACCAAAGCAAACCGGGCAACAATTTGTTGCAGTTATGCCGATAACCGCATTACCGTAGCATTGACAAAACAAAATTTGAATGCTCAGGTTTTCAGATCGAAATGACTAATCTGGCTGTTTGTAGGCAGGCTAAGCGTTTTTAACACCTAAGATGGTTGGCGTTTTATAAAATATTTTAAGATAAAAAACTCGACCACGATATGAGCAGGACTCCTCAAATTGCCCCTTTAGTCGCCCAACGGCAACACTGAGCAGGAGTTCCGTGAGGAAGAATAGATATTTTTTTTTGCACCTTATATGCCAAAATATTTAAGTATATTGACATAATGACGTGTGTGCAAATTTGCTATCGCAAGTTATCGATATAAATAAAGTAAAATAAAAAAGGTATTTTATACGAAATAACAGCGATAATTAAGAACTATACCAATATGAAATGAAATCCTAGTTTTCATTGAGTTAAGACTTAAACACTGGCAAAAAATATTTTATCAATTAAGCTTTTGTTTTGGATTTATAAATATGCTTATTCTATTGTTAAACGCAGCATTTGGCGAGCAATGATTAAAATTTAAGTTTTTCGACAACTTTTGAAATCGCGTTTTTTTCGAATTTTCAAAAGTCGGAGTTCACAAATATGCCATAGGCTTGGAGCTTTTCATTCCCTCATTGAGTGCTAACAGCATCACCAATATAAATAAGCAAATAACAAGATTTTACATAAAAAAATACATCGAAACCATTGATCGAAAGCGGTAGAAAATCTTTGGTGAAAGAGAACATCAAAGAAGCCAGCGTATGAGGTACCCGTCAGTTAAGTGTTTATAAATTAGGTTATTCCTTAGTTGTACTCAAGCCTAAGTATAAATATTGCATTAGAATGCCGTCGTAGTCGGTTATTTAAGATCTTGATTTTTTTGGGATGTTACTTTAACCAGTGATCGAAATTGGTCCTACAGTGGACAGAGTTTAGTGACGTCAACTTAATATGTTTCCCTCAAAACATGATTTGGTAAAATTGCTGGATTTGTATCATTTTTGTCCTCAAAAAGTAAAAAAATAAAAGATATGGTTATCAATGGAAAAAAAAACGTACACAAAAATCGTACGGAAAGGCGATTTTTATATTAAATAACTTTTGCTGCATTGTCATAATATTGAGCCAAATGAACTACTGATACACTAGAATAGAGTGGCTGCATGGCTAAATTAGGAATTCGCTTATATTATCGATATTTAAGTGTTTTAATCTATTTAAAAAATCATTTACAGTCTTATAGTAAATTGCCTTATTTTACCGCCTTTACTTTTTTAAAGTTACAATATATGTCCAAGCTGTGCGGAGCTGCCGATACAAACATATATTCAGGCTTATAAGCCTGTAATTATACATTTTTCTACATTTAATTTGAAATAGTATGCACCAACGGATTAAAAGTAGTAAATAATTAATACCTTTTGTACTACTTTAAATTACGTGACCGGAATAGACCTGCCGAAAAAGTGAGGTTAAGTAACTGACAACACCTTTTTATTATTCCACCATTGACTATATTTCCAGGTTATACTTACTACATACATGCATACAAAGTCGGCCGTTGTGGTGTAGTGGTAAGCAGTGCGCGCTTCCACCCGCAGCACCTGGGTTCAAGCCCTGGTCAAAGCAACATCGAAAAAAAATATAGAGAAAAGGTTTTTTCTTAACAGCGGTCGTCGCTCGGCAGGCAATGGCGAACCTCCGAGTGCATTTCCGCCATGAAAAACAGCTTCTCATAAAAACACAATCGCCGTTCGGAGTCGGCGTAAAACTGTAGGTCCCCACGCTTTGTGTGACAAAATCAAGGCATCGGAGGAGAAGCTCGGCCAAACACTAACATATGTGTAAGCGCCAATCTATTATTATTATTACATACAAAGTCAACGCACAAGTTCGTGCCTTAAGTCTTTTGTTTGCATTAAGTTCTCAAGTCTTGATATCGCCTATTTACTAAAAAATTGTCGCAACTCGTAAAAGGGAATTCGCGAGCTAATGATACAGAATTACTCGTCATTTATTGCTTCATTTTGTGCCCAAGGTACATTACTAAAATCGGGTGCAGAGAAGAGAATATGCGTCTCCATTTTCTGCATTTGGCGAGGAAAATTGAAAACTATAAACGCGACTTGTGAAAAATTCCGTTTTTTTTTTAGTTGTGACAGTCTTTTTGTAAATGAGCGATATGCATTCGTGGAACTTTTAAACCTGAAATTCCATGTAAGTGCTTTCAAATGATAGAATTTGTAGGCATTTCCAAAACAAATGTATGTATCTACATCAGCAGACATTATTTGAGTGATTTGTAGAATATTTTACGCAAATTTGTATAATCAATCTTAGCCGGTAGCTGGCTCTTGAACTCTCGTCAACACACCCAAAGCAATTTATCTCGTGTGTTGCATATAAAAATCTGTATAAGAAATTAGCTTTTCTGTGTTGATCAATTTAGTGTTTTTATGACTGAAACTGTACAAAATTCGGTAATTACCTACCACTGTGGGAGTCGGTATTCATACATGATAGAATCTAATAAAAATTCAATAAAAGAACATGCTCAACATTAGTTCTTTGCTTACCGTACGTAAAAGTACTTAAATAAATGAATGGAAAACAAATTTTTAATTTCATTCACAAACTTTGGTTAGAAGGAGGCACGACGAACCACGCCAGCACCGCAGTTCATACATATATGTATTTTGTACTGTTAACCAACAACAACTTCTTTTGTTTTTTTTTTTTGTTTTCTCTCTATTTTATTGCGCAATTTGTTAGCATTCTGTTGATTTTTTGTAGCACCGTTGAAGGGTCGAAGCCGGTCAGAAAAAATTTATTTGCCCCATCATTATCAATAGCTCGTGGGTTGAACTTTAAAAGGAGGAGTCATCATTTCTACGTATGTATGTAGTTATTCTTTATGCTCCGCCTTAAAACATTTCTAATTATTAGATGCCTTTCAGCACTCTTCTAAATAATAATGCGTGATACCGTCCATGTAATCTACAGTTAACTAAGTAAATATAAAAAATAATAGTTTGTTTATGCTTTGCTTTGGGGGGGGGAGGGTGGCGGCCGGGGGAGGGTTGCAGATTTGAACAAATATTTGCCATTAAAAAAACTAAGCTAAGTAGTTATTTCATTCTCTGGTGCTACATTGAATTTGCATATATAAAAGCGACGTAAATAAGAGAGATTTCTGTGAACAAATAAAATTTAACTTCAAAATATCGAGTGTATACATCTATGCTCATATATACATACATATGTACATATATAAAAATGTAATGTTGTTCGTTGCTAAATCAGCGCAGCATCACTTGGGAAATCGAAAAAGCTGCTCCGAAGATGAAAGAATTTTGTAAAAAAACTGGAATTGCTTTTTTCCAGTTCATCTTTATAGCAAAATTTAGCTCATGCATTTGCTAATTATGAAAGTACAGTTGCAAAACCTAAAACCGCTAGATGAAGCTGGAGTCAAGACGGCAACTTTCACAGTTGCTCAAAATACACATCGAAAATCAAGATTCCACTTTTGCTAGCAAATAGAGACTTTACCTCAGATTTTTTCAACAGATTAAGACAAAATTTAGCTTCAGCTTTCTGGCACATAATATCAAAACTGATACATTTTGAATATCAAAACTGATACATTTTGAAGAACGTTTGCAATATATTAGTCAATTGATAAGAGAAAATGTTTAAAAACAATGGACCTTAATGGCCCTGGAGTCGAGGTAATTTTGTTATGGTACTTCAGCCAGTCAAATATGTATTTTACGTAAATGCTTTGAATCTAAGAGTGTTCTAGGGCTTAGAGTACCTAATAGGCTTGGCTTCACAGAAAAGGGCGAGATAAATTAAAAAAATATCAATACTTACACACACCAGCTTTGAGCAAATTTTTGGTACATTCTTAACCGCATAAATGAATATATTGTAGTACATATAATATACAAGTTTCCAGTTCCAACAAAAAGGACAAAAAAGAGTTTATAGCACATGCATACATATGCAGTTTCATGAATTTAAAACTCCACAAGAACGAAAATAGACCGGTAGATATCAAGCCCATTACTTTCTGGCTGAATAATTGACGCTTAGAAAATTTGTTCTTACATTCACATTAATATATAGATGTTTTTAGAAAGAGGCTCTAGACTTCAAAAATACATTGGCTCTGAAAGTTCATTAGGAATAAATACTAAAGGATTTAATTTACAGGTAACGCAGATCACGCTGGGTATTTGGTAGTTTACTTATACGCACATATAAAAGCTTCTTTAATAAAAAAAAAATCACATATTTCAATAAATTGCTTACCAATATTAAGTAAACGCACAATCTTGAATCGCAACTTCAGCGTCAAACTGCGAAATCAGAGAACGTAAAAAGATCACAACAAAGTTACGAAAAAGGAAACAACAATAAATACGTGTCAAACAGGAAAAACGCGAAATTTTTTGATTTACTAAAGAAAAAATGAAATCAAAAACAGTTAAATGCGATACTTCCAGCAACCAGACATAAAGAGATTAAATACAAAAACAAACAAAAATTACGATTACCAAGCACAATTTTGCACACACGCAAATGTAAAAATAAACCTCTGCAAATATCTTTGAAAAAGTTGTATTGCAATGGCACTTGTTGTCGCGTCCGCTGGCGGTGCTACACTACCGCAACTGGAAATGGAAAGGCAGCCGCCACACATGCGCACCGCTGACGGCAGGAAGAAAAGGAAACGAAAATGCAGTTAGCGCGCCGTCACACCAACAAAGTTATTGAGTATTGAATTCTCCTCCGGCAAGGCACGATGAGGGGGGGAGGACACAACATTGGCAACGAAAACTCTTCACATTCACAATAATCTTACAAATGTATGCGTTCGTGTATGTATGGAAGGGAGCGTCAGGTTGTTGTTGTTGCGCTAAATGGCAAGTTCGGCGCACTTCCAGCATTGCAGTTAATGTCGCCGCTACAAAGTGGCTGTTGTTACTCGATACTGGTTATCAGAGATGTGGAGATGGTGGTAAGTGGCCGAAAAGGAGCAACTCCAACAACGACGGAGCGTAAGCGTGAATGCGTGCGAAAGTATACACACACACACACACACACACATATATTAGTTGGGCTTTTGGGAAAAGTACTTTCTTTATAAACAAGCTCGCCTTTCCGTTCACCACCGTTTTGTGATATGCTGTATTTTTTTCTCATCCGCCAGCCAAACAACTACGTCCTGTATGGTGCGATGTGACAGTTAGTGCCAATCTGGCTGCGACTTTACCGTTTCTCTGCGTTTTCTCGACAGCCTCAGCCACTTTTACTCGCAATTGGTTTCAACGCACTTTGACTTTCCACTTTTAGTGTATTAATATGTTTTAACTTGCCAAACCTAGCCAAATTTTACACGTGTTTAGATAATTAATTAATATAAATAAACACGAAAAAATTTCTTTTGGAAAAGTTGAAATTTTCCGAAAGAACTGTAATTTCTCTTACAACATTTTATTAGCCATTGAATTAAATGCCAAAAACAGTTTAAAATGCAAATAAATTGAAACCCTAAGTTATTTGTAATCTCAAATTTTTGCGAAATTACGTGAAAAAATTCAATTTTCATTATGAAGTTTTGGGGTGTAGAAGAAATTTACATCATAGTTAATTTTGAAAATATGGCACATACGATAATTTCGTCCAAAGGGGTCGATATTGTTATGTTTTATTTCTTAAAATTTTGGAAAGGTGGAAAATCACTTGGGAAATGCTTTCAAAATAATTTACCTTTAAATAGATTCAACAGTAATGTTTCATTTAACTTATAGATTGAATAAAATTTTAGTTTTAAACCCCCCTTTAACCCCCCCTTTAAAAGTTGTATGAAGCATGATAAAAAAAAATAGTAAGGTAGAACCGCTGAGAGGAGTTTTTTAAATTCTTGACGTTTGCAAGCAATTTATTCTTAAAATTTTACACACATTGTCATTTTCAAACTCAAACAACAACAACTTTGAACAATCCCCTTTTCTTTACTCGCCATTTTATATGATTTTAAAATGTTGGAAAACTTCAAAAAAAAAAATTATGGCCGACGAATTGAGAGAACGGTTTTACCTTACTATGTTTTATCATGTTATGCCGTACAGCTTTTTAAATCTCGTTCCTTTTACACTCTTATTGAAAATTTTCCTTCAACTCTTAATTTAAATTGAATTTAACTTTTTAATAGGTGGCAACCCTTTAAAAAAAATACCATATATGAAAGCACGTTATACCTATCAGTCAGCAAACTCTATGCAAATCCGTCTAGCCTTTTTAGCGTGGAAGAGCAAAAAACTCACTCGCTAACTCCCAAACATTCACATTAGAATATTAGAAGTATTACGACAAACTGGTCGATTTTCCTCGGACTAACCTGCGTTATTCATTTATTAAATTATTATTTATTCGTATGGATATTATGAATAATCAATTTGTTATGAACACTCGTAATAACTTATATTATTTAGGAATCTTTCAAGTTTGAGTTAACCAACTAGACCACAACATTCCTTCGCTATCGAACTGTGCGAATGTCTTACATTCCAATGACTTCAGCATCGGTACATACCTAGACCTTACCACCTCTTCGGTGTCAGCTTCCGCACGGTAATCAAGAAATGAAATCAGACTTTTCTTTCAGCAACTTCACGACAAAGTTTGCGTGCTCGTCCAGAACACTTCGCTTCGAGCCAAATATAAGTTGCAAGTTAGAGAAATTAAATTTATCCATAAACAGCATTGGCTACGGAGGTGTCCAACAACGAAAAAAAAAACCTAAAAAGAAAACCTAAGAAAATAGCCAAAAGAACCTACGAAAGAAATGATGCATTTTTATTGATAAATGTCAGGCGAGTTGGGTTGGCAACAATTCCAGCAGCAAGGGCACGAGTGGAGCCAGCTGGGAATCACGGACAGGAGCATTGAAGCAAACAAATATTTATTGTAATTAATAATAGGAGTTTTATCTGATGCCATTGATGTGCATGTCAGGCGTTTTGTGTGCGAAAAACACACTACACGATACCGTTCTTTCAGAAAACCATAAGTAAATGTACATATGTACATACATAAGTACCGACGAGTATGAGTAGGTGTTGCATGCCCCATCAGCGTTTTACCATAACGGGCTTGCACATTTTTGAACTTAATTTGTTGCTTTTTTGATTCAATTTTCCATTAATTTGCCATTCGTCTACGGCAATAACAACAATAAAACTCAATAAAAAATCAAATCAAAACAACGATAGGAAAAAGTTGGATATATATGTATATGTACATGCTTTGCCACTGACAAATGTAGATATGCATGTTCATGCTACGGGAATGTACGAACATACGTATGTATGTATCTACTATAATACACCACACCAATTTATGTAGCCACATTCGACGAAGCGGCCGAGGAAAATCTGTGTAAATTTATGCCAATTAGACAGTTGCTGATGTTGACCGATGATAATTCATTCGCATGCATACTTTCATACATACCCGTAGATACATACATACATACATACATACATATGAACAGCGTCAGTGCATCAAACAGCAATAAAGCATTATTTTCTGCGTGCATTGTTATTTATTTAAGGTGAGAGAGATGGGTGCCTTGAGTTTTTGAGTTGTTGCCAAGCGATCGGCTGATGAAATTTCACGTATTCAACGATTGTACGGCCATTGCTATGTTATAAACAAACTTATTGCAAGTACAAATAAAAAGAAAAAAATAAATAAATAAAAAAACCCCCAAATATACAAAGATGATCTAGTTAGTATATTGAAAATTCATTAGCACCTGTGAGAAAGTCGTGAAAAGGGTGGGGCCGAAAATTGGAAACAACAAGCGTAAAAAACGATACAGACAAGGTATATAAATATGTATGTAAATATGCACGGGTACTTGTTTTCGAGACGAATACAATGTAAATAAATATTATTTAGCTAAAATTACCACGCGCTCGGATCTATGCATGCTATGTGAATATAATTTTTAGGTGCTTAGTTTAATGAGCTCTTTTGGCAAACATGTGCCATTCGCACTCGCCCACAGATGATTTAAGAATGGCTAGCATTAGTTTGCTGTATTTTGTGATTTCTTTAAGCTAAATTTACATAACTAAATAGATATGTTTTTTTTTCGTTCATAGTAAAAAGCTATATTTTTAAGCAAATGACTTGTGCGTACACAGTCGAATTTGCATCACAAATAACAGAAACTAAAATCGATGATGAAATAAGCAATTATAAGCACATTTTGTCTTTGCATATTTGATTAGAAAATATGTATACTAATATTTTTCACCTAAAATAACCAGCGTGCTCGTTGACGTCTTGCTAAGCAATTTGGTTCTTTCTGAATTTCGTAATCTCTTTTTTATTTATATTAATGCAAATTCAAGAACAGATTTGCAAATGGTTTTAAGAGCCGAGTAGTTTTCTGGAATATTTCATTAAGTCTGTGATTCCTCTTGTCTCAAATCGGAGTTAGAAACACCTGAAATCCCCTTTCTCTATTTCTATAGAATATGGAAACTTGCCAGATCGGATCAAAAATACGAAATTTCTAAATAACTAGACACAAGCGCTATATAGCGGTTGTTTTCCAGTTATATTTTTGCTCAACTAATTTGAATATGTGTTCCGAGTTTGCGCACAATTGTGACTTATTGTAAAGTTTTTATATTTATAAGACCCTTAGGAAAAGGCAGTAAATCTCAAGTGATACAATTACCAGCTTCATTTATACATTGGCTAAAGCCTTGTGCAATACAGCAAACCTTACCCGCCTACGAATAGGAGACCTGCCAGTCTTATGACGAGCAACATTAAACCAAAAGGTCTCAACTCCAAGGTTCGAGCTAACATATTTGAAATTAGAGTTAAGATATTTAAACTTGTTGTTAGGCTTAACATAACATAAGCAGATTGAACAAATAAATAAATGCATAAAGAAAAATGTATACATACATAAGTAGATATTGTTACCTTCCTTCACAAAGGCCGTAACCCACACTTTGTTTATTTTTGTTCTCCTACCAAAAGGTTTCGTAATAAGTGAAAAATTAAACATTTCTTTGATTTCTTATAGGGCCTTTCCTCCGAGAATTCTGTTAAGTTCTAAAAATGATATCGTTTCTATCAATCTTAAAGTTCGTTTCTTTTATTATTTTTCATTGACTTACTGCACATTTGCAGCCATGAATGCTAGCGCCAAAAGGTCTTTCCCTCCTTTGCGTCGAATCAAAACTTGAAGCAAAGTTAGAAGAAGTGATGAAAATATTTCTCAATATGGGCAACCACCACATCAATTTCAGTGTCTAAAATACGCATCCAAAAAGCTGTTCGTTTCTTACCTTTTTTCGAAATCCGGTTTTCGAAAAGATCGGTTACCATTAAGAAAAAACTGGAAAAACATATTTTTTTTACATATTTCCTCTGCATTAACACTTACTATTAGTGAGAAATTATGGCCAAAATTACAAAATGACAGGTAAAAATAGTTATAGATTTCATTTAGAAATCAGTAAAGCAAAATAAGTTCGAATTATTTAGGGTTGTAAGCAAAACAGAAAAAAGAAGTGCAAAGTTCACACCTAATTACAATGATTTAATCGCTAAGACACAGTTCGACCCATCGCAGACGGAGAGCTCGTGTTGCTTCGTGAGGCTGGCGATACTTTGACACAATTCCATTCTGGATATTGTAGCAGGTTAAGCTGTTCAGTCCAATATGCCAATGCCAAGATGCCCACTCACTTCAGTTCATCCCTTATCGCTCTCCCTAAGGCCCAAACCCGTCGGATCCGGCCCCTTTCCTGAGCCTGCCGTGTGAGAATGAAGACGAACTGTAGTTGGTTCACTGATTTAGACAAAGTTTAGTAACCTTTATTTTTGAAGTAATTTTCTAGAAATTTATATATTTACAAGGACACATCAAATGCATAAAGTCACTGCAATATCTAGAAAATATGAATAAAATCGAAAGTTCAATTTTAAATTTATGCGCACTATGTTTGGGAAATATATTTAAAAACTCTTCAATCTTAAGTCTTCAATTCAAACAAGTCTCTTGGAAAAGATTTCAGCAGCAACAATCGTGCGATTACTAAATAATAAGTGCATATGTATGTATGTATGCGAATTATAAATATGTGTATTTATGTACCAACATATATACATAAAGATATACATATGTATGTATGTGTGCATACAAATATAGTTTTAATTGCAAATTTGTGTCCGCACTTTTTATTTTTTTGTTTTTTTTTTTTTGGAGTAGACTGCATTAGCAAATTACAACATTGCGTCAGTAGCGCCAACATCAAACATGTGGCAGCAGTCTTCCGCAACTTTGGCTGACACATCGTCCCCAATGCTGCACACGTCCAACAAATCAACTAAATCCAATCGTAGCCAATTTGCGGGCAATGATGACTTGAGCAGCAAGTGTTTTGAACAAAATTGGCGGCTTATTTAATTTTTTTATTATTATTTCATTTAATCATTGTTATTTATTTCATTAAAGTTAATTCAATTTATATTTTTATGTCATATGATTTTGTTTTATTGTGTTTTATTTTATTCTTTTTTATAAATACATATAATTAAATTGTAACAGGCCGATGACTGTACATTATAGATATTAAAGAAAAATTTGTTTCGGCGGTCTTTATTAGAGCAACAGAAGCCAAATGAACAATTTTTAGAATTTTGGTCTGTCGGTATGTTTGTCGCGAACTTTGCACTCGAGAACATGAAATTGAATACGGTTTTCACCGATGCATTGCTAGAGATCTAACTTAATATATAGAAAAAAATAAAAATTTTTAAATTTCATTTTAATTAAAATAATAAGATAAAGCAAATATTGCAATCATGTTGCCAAAAGAAAGAGATTTAAGAAAGCTTACAGCCGAAAATTTTACATTGTAGGTTGCCACCTGTTTGAAAATTTTAATTCAATTTAATTGATTAGATAGATTAAATATTGCGGTGACACGAAATGCCTCAATTATTAAATTCATAAATTAAACGAAATATTACAATACGGGTATCAAACTAAAGAGGTTTAAGAAAGTTTACAGTCGAAAATATTTTTGTAGCGGATTACCACTTATTTGAAAAATTTTATTCAGTTAAATTGATATGTATTGTATATTGTATAATCGAGCTAGATTATAAATAAAATTTCTAGGATTAAATACCTTCGAAAATATATTAACTAACACCCTTACTCATAAAAAAAAATAAGTTGTTTGAAAATCCCACTTCATAAAGCTATTAAAATCTATTTATTTTTTTTAGGAATGAAGCCAAACGAGTTGTGGGAGGGAGTAATAACACAAAAATACTTTTAAGGCGCAGTGAAGCACGCGGGGCATTTGCTAGTAATAAATAAAATGTTTTGATTTGTTAAGATACAATAAGAGACTCATAAGTATGTACATATATGTATGCATGCACGACACACTAAAATATACATACAGACATGCATAAATATGTATTTGATTTCATAAATAACATTAATGCCTTTCTTCTTTTTTACTGATATTTATGGAGCACTTAAGTACGTACAATTATCATTAATATTTATCATACAAAATTTTTACTGGTCTTGAGACTTTAGTATCATCTTTAATTCATAAATTTATAGAATTATTCAGGCGGCCGCTGTAGCTGCGTAGTTAGAGGTGCGTATTCAATAGAACGAACCTCTGGGTATATTTCTGTAAGGAAAATGCTTCCTATAATTTCATTTGCCGTTCGGATTTGGCGTAAAATTGTGAGCTCTTACATTTGTGTTACACATCACAAATTCGAGCACAAGCTCGGCCAAAACTTAAAAAAAAAAATGTGCGTGCCAAATATTTATTTATACATTTATTTTTATTAGTCATGGTATTTTTGTTTTCGCGTTATGTGCATGGATTTGACCGCTTTTTGCAGCACCGACCTTTAATTTATTAGATATTATATTTTCTGCGTGGCTATAGTGATCTTTGCATTTCTTTTTATGCATGGGCGTATAAGTACTTAAGTGCTCGGACTGGTTATCTTTCTGGTTGGTTGGTTGGGATCACGAGTAAACTCACAAAAACATGTTTCAATCTTGAATCAGCGTAAGGTTATTTCCGAAAATGAGGCACGACATTGAAACATATTTGGCAAACTCATTGGCTTTTTTTTAAATTAATAATATTTATGATATGCCTTAGAAGGCTAAACAATATGCACTTTACTATTAATGCCACGAGTATGTATTCGACAGCATTTTTTGTCGGAGCTAGCACAAAGTAATGCGTTTATTAAACAGCACTGAGCCTACATGCCGTCGATTGTACTGTTCCCTTTTAATTTGTTTTGGTGCTACCGGAACTACGAGTAAATCGGACAAATGTATTTTTGGGTGTTAAAGAGATCTCGTGCTCGTCACTCAACACATTGCTGACAAAAGTGTCATATGTAATCCTTGCAAAGGCGGCACAAAAGTATACTCGACAATTTCTTTTACATATATGGAAGAAAATGCCTAGCAACGTCTGGTTTTCTGGCGTCTTGAAATTTGCACTTTTACGTACTAATATTTAATGGGCTAAGAACTATTATTATATATATTATATAATATATTTAAAATTTTTGGACATAATAGTTGAAGTTTGTTGAGTTATTATATTGTGGATTTATGTGATGCTGGGTTTTTAATGTGCTGGAATTTTATAAAAAAAAAAATTATAAACAATCACACATATATAAAAGAAAACTAAAACTAATCCAGAAATAGCACCAGAGTTGATAATGATAGATAAAAAAAAATATTGTGCCTTTTATGTACATACATTATTATTTTTTATTAAAAAATCAACTAAAAAATAGTTTTTACATAAGCAGGCAGCCTGGGACAATTAATCTGAATTTTTGGCACCATTTACCCCACTGTGCGATGATATATTTTCATGTGGTTTCATTCCAGCACATCTTAGGCAGAATGGATATTTAGCAAAATTTTATTGTTTCTCAACTACACGCCTGTAGAGACTACATATTAATAACCGCTGTTTTTAATAATTTTTTACTTAGGGAAGTTCGTATAAAATACCTAAAAACGAAGTGCAGGCATTAGTCATATGCAAATAATTAAAATAAAAATTATTGGCCTAAGCTTACACTTAACTCATATGTATGGATACTTGCATGCATAGTTCACAAACACATATGTATGTACTCGCACATAAGTACATATGTCCACATTTGACTTAATACAGCTACGACGCACAATGGGACGGCCTTATATACGCTGCGGCCAAAAGTAGTAGCCATACTACAAATTCCCTAAAATTTCAATCATATTTTGTTGAAATTTGGTGTACCCTGCTCGTTTACTCCAAAATTTCCTAACTTACAAGATAATGAAGAGTTTTATGTCTCCAAGTGCTAAAACTTATGAACTTTGGGGAAATTTAACAAACACATTTATTTTATTTTTAATTGTGTGCATGGTATGGATTTTATAAAACAAAAGCTAACTAAGGCAAACAGGACTTTTATTTTCGGAAACGGATTTTCGTCCGGAGAAGCGTCCACTTTTGGCTGAATGCTGTATTTAATTAATTCGCGAATCATAATTACATATTTACAGCTTCTTCCATTATTTATTTTATGTACATTTCAGGGTGCTTTCTTGAGCGAAAAAAAAAATCAATCATACAGCTCGCTTCCTTGAATTTTTTGAATAAGCCTTTTTAAAGTAAGCACTCACAAAAATATGTAGAATTTCAATTGAAATTGTTTTCTGAGATTCGGTAGATATATACAAATTTAAAACAATGCTTCACCGCCGATAAACTTATTATCAAATAACATTTTTATCAAAAATTCTTTTTTATTTGTGATAATTGGTTTCAGGTAAATCTGCCTAATTGCTTTTTCTAAATTCGACAGACCGTTTTTTTTTTTTTTAATTTTGGCCGCTGTAGTCCCATTATGCGACGTTATATACTTGTACAATCATGTGTAAATATTTCGCATGACATACGTTCGTTTTTTTTGGTCATTTTTTGGTTGAATATTTACATATGTATGTGTATAAAGAAAGACAAAAACATTTTTGCTATAGACTAAAATTCTTTTGGGGTGTGGAACATACTCCGTTTCACTGCCTCAAAACCAAAAAAAAAAAATGTATGCGTTCACAAATGTCTGCTGACACTAAGCAATGCGTGACATTTGACGTCAGTTTAGTTTTACTTGCTATGCAAACTATCTACTAATTTTTCTTATGTAACAAAGCAACACATTCGAAAATAAACATACATACATATACAGACGTGTTGGTAAAAAATTTGCAAATAAAAAACAATTCCGGCATACAGTGAAGGGGATGTATGTAAAAGTTGGCAGTAAATTTAACCCCATAAATTGTTTCGGGTTGAGTGCGTCTGAGTCATATGGACATATGTATGTATGCTTATGTGTAGATATGTACATATGTATGTGGTGGTAACGTGAAAGCGGCATACAATGGACGCCTGGCTGTGCTGTACTTGGCAACAAGGAAGCCCTAGAATTGTTTGAGGAAGCCGAAATTAATTATTTGAAATGTAAAACTCGCGTGAAAAATAATCAACCAGTCATACATATGTGTATAGCAATATGTAGTATTCGTATAAAGGTATTTTACATACATACATGCATACAACCACCAACATATATACATAGAACGGTCATCCATAACCATTATGTTGCATATTTCAAGTTCAATAAGCAAAAAGAAAACTTATCTGTACGTGGGCGAACTGAAAGTGATCGTTTACATTCGACCAAGCGAGCAATTTGACAAATTTAAAATGGCGGGAAAAAATCAAATAAAAAACGTTTAATGGAAATGCAAACAGTCGGACATAGTGATATGTTTCTGCGCACAGGCCTTTCAAAAGGGAAAAAACTATTTATGTCTGAGCTTTTTTGGAAAAAATTGCAATGAATACTACTTCAGCTTGTGCAGGAGGTAAACATTTGATCTGTGGATAATAATCGTAAAATGGTAACGAGCGAACTAATTAGCGATTCGACTTAAACTAAGGGCACTCTTCAAATAACACGCTTCTTGGAATAACTCACCGGAAATTAGGCGAACAACTGCTTTTATCAAAGAGTGAAAACTACGCTGCAAATGGCATCAAACAATCTGTCTGTCGATAAGTCAAAACTTAAAAAGGCATCGAAAGTGAATACCGACTATGCCTTGTTGAGCAAGGAACAATAAAAAGTGCGAATATTTTTCAGAGAATTTAACTATCCAGAACTTGCCAGACTAACAAATGGAAATTATATGAATAATTTTTAACACACAGCAGAAGCTGTGATTTCAAAAATAATATTAAAGGTTATTCGGCTTTATTACTACGCAAATACTGAAAAAAATATCAAAATAAGATTATTTATTTTCCATTTCTTGTTTCTTTGTTTCTTTTTCATACATCCATCCGTCTCAGATATTCCCTATCCTACATATACTCTATTCGAGAGATGTACTGCTAGTGACGAAATTGTGCGTCGAAAAATACAGCGGAAAAAAAGAGCTGCCAATATTCAAAAAGCCATCGATTTGGTTGTTTGATGGGCGAAGAAATGGAAAATAAGACAAAAATTTACTACTTCTTAGCAATGCTTCAAGATGAAATAGTTCCACAGCTAAATTCCTAAACATTAGCCTGGATGCCAAACTACGTTGCATATCCATAAAAAAGATAAAAAGAGCAGACTCATCTTGAAACATATAAAAACTAGTTTAATTTTCAAACATAGCTCAAATGAAACTTAGTTATACTTGTGTCAAAGGATTAAACTGGCTTCATCACACCACCCCTCGTTCGCGCAAACGTGCATACATAAATACGTGTTCCTTCGACTACAACTGCGGCAAGCTTTATGTACGTCGTCGTTTCAGTTTCTTTTGATCATTTCAAGTGCCCATCGCTTTCTTTAACACCTTACACATTTTCCATTTAACTATTCTCGTATACATCAATAATTTGAAGTCGAATAGCCACTTGTGATGATTATAATAAAGGAATAACTGGAAAGTTGATGAGTCGGTGAGTGGCTCCACGACTATATTGCAGGCAGTTTTTGGTATATCTTATGTAGTGCGCACTGATGTATGTATACTTTTTTTTTGTTATACCGCCTTTTATTATATATTTTTTTTTTTGTTTGAAAGTGGAGTAGAGACTTGGCTCGAGAAAGACGCAATCTTTTATCACAACTTTTACTTTTTCTTTTGCACACTGGAACTGTAGTCTCTCGGATTACTAGTAAGATACCTCTTAGCATGTGTATATATGTGTAGTTGGCTTTGCATGTGCATATGCACATATGTATATATGTATGAATTCTTTGGCGGTATGCTCCGGCTTTTAGGTATTTCGTAATTATGCAAAACGACCGGCTAAAATTTAAGCGAAAAACATTAAAGCCAGTAAAAGCGTTGTAAAGTTGTGGAATGAAAGCCGGTAACAGAGGAAAATCATCAGCGATAAAACCACCAAACGCTATGTAGTCATGTGATAAGACCCATATCAAGTGCCAATATATTTCGAAGTTTCTTGCATTTTATTTGCGTACAAGGAAAACAAATAATAAATAAAAATTAGCACCTTTGTTACCATATTTTCTCTCTTTATTTAATTTGCTTTAATTCATTTCATTACATTTCTTCGTATGTCTGGCTTCGCCGAGTTTAATGTGTGTAAATATACAAAATGTGTTGAAAACAACCAACAACGAGTTCGTTTCTTAAGTCTTTTATTATCTCGCCGCTGAACACAGCGAGCGAATGAAGGCTCGCATTCGTAACAAAGCGTAATTTTGATGTTTTTTGAGTGCATCGAACTCGTCAAAGATTTACGAGCGAAATTGACAAATCACTTTGATTTACACGATGGTGGCATTTTTTCGGCTGGCAACAAGGATTTATTACCACGAACTTGATGGAAATTTTATTTTAATGCTGCGAGGATTAAATGCTGCGGCAAAAAAAAAACGCGATAAGTGGCATTTGACTAACACTCTCCAGAGTGCTCTTCCATTTATTGCGCAACTTAAAGATTTTTAAGTTCAGAAATTATTAAGTCTAAATGCGATTGCCATTGCAAAAAGTTACAAAAATTACAATTTTCAGTTGTTTTTTTTTTTGGCAATTTACACAACCGTTAAGTTGTCAATAAATTTTAGTGCCCAAAAATTCGTTATTACAACGCGATTTCGTATGCAATTGGCAACTTCGCTTCAAGGTAATCAAGCCAATGAGCAATTAAAGGGCGTTGCTGGTAGTCTCGCAACGCAGATGAGCGTTTGTGAGTAGTTTCGAATTTTTTAGTGCTTCTTTTTTTAATTCTCCTTTATCTTTTGTTTTTGTGCTGCGGAAATATTTAAATACTTAGTTGCTTTTTTGTGCAGCAGTTTCATCAATAACAGCGGCCTCAAAAATATTTATAACCAAATATTGCAAAGGTTTTTGTAGTTTTTGGGAGGTGTGACGACCTTAACATTCTCACGAAATCCTCATACGTATCTCGTTTCAGACTGCTAAATCTATGAATTTGAGCCTTCCACAATTTCGATCCACAACACATTTTCTATTGCGGAATTCACTAATTCGATACGACATTTCTGTCATATACATCGACGATGGTAGTGCAATTTTTCGAAGTCTTTGAGCAACTATCCCTTCCTTAGCTTCCATTAGCAACGAAGTAATGACATCGTGGCCACAGACAATGCAATACTCTTCCAATTGCTGGCAGGGATATGGGATTTAATGTTCGAGTAAAAGTGGCACCCGAGCAATGTTTTCTTAATGCTGTTATTTAAATTAATTAAACAACCTAATTATTTTCTCACAGATAATGTGCCATACACAGACTTAGTGCTGATAAATAATAGTGGGCGTCCGATCGGATATGTACCCAACCAGCAATAAAATCCGAAAATGGATCCGAAAAAGGAAAAAAGTTGATGAAAGGAGGAGTTTTGTCCGTTTACCGGTGCACCCTAAATTGTGCAGCAGAAACATACGTGCAGACAAGTACCGAAAATTGTTTTCACACGGATACGTTTTTGACTGTTTTTCTGAATGGATGAACATATTTCAGTATACATATTTGACAATTAGATTAAATATTTCTGATTGCATTTTTCTTCTGTACTTCACAGATGTTTTTCCATGGTTCAAAAAAAAAAAAATTAAAATTAATTCAAAACACATCATCTTTTTCAACGTTTCGGTCATTTTCCGGATACAAAAATGAATGATAAATTTTAGTAGTTTTCTGTTCGTTTCCGGATATGGGAAATTGTATGAGACCGCACTGTCGGCAATAGTTACGTGTCTCAGCTGGCTGGGTATGTATCTATTTTCTTTTATCTCAATCAAGCCAAGTATACCTGCTGCCTTATTTAATGCTTTCATCGTAAGCATTTGCTTCATTAAAATATACACATACTATATACACAAATTTCTGCTTGATTTTTCAAACAATTTATTCATGTTGATTTTCAAAACTTGTTCCACCGCAAATTATAATTTAATTCATAGTTTAATATTCTTTCATAAATATAAGCATTCTTTTAGTATACATGTATATAGATTTTACTGATTTCTCTACATACATACATATTAGAGGGCTGCATGAATGCATTCAAAACGGCTTTTGAATTATTCATATACAAAACGAATGATTTCAATTTTTTTTTGAATTTGAGTGAATAGCTGTTCTGATATTTGTGTCGGCAACACAATATTCAAACAAAGTGAAAATAAGTTGAATTGAAATAAATGACAATTTTTTGTATGAACATCCAAAAATATTTTTTCTATGCACATATGTACGAACATACAATGTATATATGTATGAATTGCTGCGCTCCTGTTACATACGAAAAAAACTTGTTTGTAGAAAAAACGTACAAAAAACGTACGTTACAGTATATTCATAACTTACAAAATTCCAAACGCTGAGTGTTTTGCTTGTGAAGTAAAATATTCAAATCTAATGTACTCTGTTTGGCTAGAAGTTTGAATGAATTCATGCAGCCCTCTAATACATATAAGTATGTACATACATATGTATGTATGTATGCTTGTATGTGATTTTTTGAATAAAACGTAAAAATTCTTGTTTTCCCCTTTTATTCCATGCCGGACGGTTTGGCTTGCATTATAAATATTTATATCAAAAAATTAACTAGTTCGTTAGTCAAAACCAAAAATAGCAGCAGAAACCACAACATCGCAATGATGGAATTGATTTAAGAAGTAATCAAATTTAAGATAGCGAAAGCTAAATATTTATGTACGCATGTATACATATGTTTGCATAATTTGTGAGTGGTGTCAACTTTTCGATTCAAAATTGCTGGTAACGCTGGCAAACGTGAGATCTTTTAACACGCTAGATTAACACATTGGAAGGCGAAAGTAGTTGGTTAAATTAAATCAATGATTTAAATAACAAAAACGTTAAACATACATAAGTATGTATGTAGCTATAAAAATAAAGTTTTTTCTAAATAATGAATTAATTTTAATTTTCTTTTTAATTAATTCATTATTTCTGAGCCATAGGAAGAACGATGCTCCATTGTAGGCAAAAACACTGTACTTTGTAAAAAGATGTGCGAACTTCAATATCCGGAACCAGAACATTTTAATCTTAATCCTAACAAACTGAACACCCTTGGTCTGAGCTTTCTGGAATACATAGGGGGCGATAAAAAAAAATTGTCAACAAACTCGCAAAGAAAGGAGCGCCAAACACTTTATTCTTCACCCTAAAAATAGCGAAGTCTCCGTAAAATAAGAGGAATAAACTCACAAAATTAGCTTCTGAGACAATCTACAAGGTGTAGATCATCGTATGTATTGTATGTATGGGCTGTACTTATTGAGAATTTATTCACATCAGCAATGAATATTGATGAATATTCTCATATATCAGGGGGGAGATGTTGTAACCAGTTAGCGACAATTTTCGGATCGGTATCGCTTTTGTTGACGTATGATATGAATATTTTTACGTCAACAAGTGCGATAGCGGTGCGAAACTTGTCGCTAACTGTGGTATCGATAAAGGGAGTTGAAGAAGAAAACGGTATGACAAAGTGCACAGCGATTTTGCGGCTGTTTTACAACAAATTGTCTGAAGCTGACCGTCTCCCAGCTGAGCTATTCAAGTATGGTATTCAATTTTTATCCAATTTTTTTAAATGTCCAAAAACGTATATACGTATGTATGTATGTATGTGCAGTTTTTCTTGAAGCGTTAATTTAGTTAGTTTTCCTAATTTGTAAATGCCTTACATATGTAATATAAATGCACAAAATAATCACAACCACACATGTACATATGTATATATGTATGTAACTATGTACATATTTAGCATTCGCAGATTTATTTAACCCAAGCGCAAATTAACGGAAACTCAACGCAAATCCAACTAAACTCAACACAAATGAAATTAATGCAGTGCAATCTAAATAAATACAAACATATTTTTCTCGGTTCCTCGGACCTCGGTCCACAGTTATTAGTAATTTTTCTTAATGCATCTCGATAAATTGTAGTTACTAATTTTTACAAGAACTTCTTGAAAAATTCCAAAAGATCATATCGCGAAGGATTTTTTTGCTTGGAGAATGCAAAGACTCTTAAACGGAATGACTGAACTTTCATTGCACAATTTTTTTGTGAAGTAATCACTTTTTAGTCGAGTTATTTGTTGAAAAGCATTAATTCGGCGGTAAGTTAACCGGGGGATACCTGTACCGACCTACTATCAAATCATGGCAAAACTCATTCTATTTTGCGAATCCTTGCATTGTCCTCATTTAAAAAACCTTCGCCATATGATGCTTCTTCGAACTTTTAAACAAGTTTTTAAAAAAATAATCAAAAATGTATTAGACTTGGGTGTAGAATTTAGCAAATTGTCGGTTCTTCGCTTGGCTCAAGGCACATTGAAAAGAAGAACAGCTGATTTAATTTTTTACAAATTATTTGGTCTCGAAAATGTCGAAATGGTTGAAATTTTTTTCTCACAAAAATTCTATATTGTTAAAATCTATTTGTATGTAAAACCTTTTTCCATACAAAACAAGCGCTTGAATAGCAGCTTTTGGAACGCTCGCCCAACTCTACAGCTGATTACTGGGCCTTGCAAAGGATAGATCAAAGCTTCGAGAAGCAAACAAATTTACTAAGAAAGAAAGTTGCAACAATTTTTATTTTTTCGAATCTCAATTCTTTATCTTTTTTTTTTTGTATTTCACATGGCACCCTTTGATTTAGAAGAAAAAACATTAAAACAGTTTTTGACACTTTCGATAACAGAAGCAACAACAAAATACACGCAATGCAAATGTTGTTTTTGCTCTGATGCTACTACCTGTTTGATATGCCTTGACTTGGCTTAATTTCGATTTATTTAGAAGAACCTGTGTTTAGTTAATTTTATTTGCGTTGTAACAAATATTTTTTTTTTTTACATTCTTTAGTCGATATATAACAACTAGCGCACATTACGTATTACTTTTGAAAATATAGTGTTTCAGCTACAGCTTGTTCTTTAAAACTATGCTGTCTGTAAGTTCATAGCTACATATGTAGTACATACGTATGTACATACATAAGTGATCGGTCTTTCTTTTTTAGCTACATCACTTATACCGATGTTAACCTCCTTTTTGCTCGCATTTACGCAGTTTCGCAATTTTGTGCAGTGGAATGATACCCATTAAATTCAAACAAAAACATTGAAAAAGCAAAAGGCAATGCGCATAGCCACACAATCAAGTGAGAGGCTCAGTGGACAGACATGGCCTATGGCGCAAAAATGGTATTTACCCAAGCACCATTTTTAATTGTGCGCATTCTTGCAACAATTCACTCGGCGTCCGAGGCAAAGTAATGCAACGTTTAAAACGCGTTGCAAAAAGTTGAGAAACTAAAAAATCTGAAATTTCGCCCTAAAAGTCGCAGCGTAGAAAACAAGACAAACATTGTTCAACACGCTTTGGACAAGCCGGCCGCCCAAAAGCGAAAAGCTAACAAAGCGCCAATCTTGCAATTACCTTCTACGATAGCGTAGTGGTATTTTTATGTACATTTCGTGCTCCATTAAATGGTGCTGGCTAAGTGCAAATTGATTGCTGACGCCGACGCCGCCGCCAGCCCACCCACCAGAAGTGACCACAAAGCATTTCTGACCTATCGATTATCGGGTTGTGAGTCGCTCGCAGCACGCAACTTCTTTTAACGCAATATTACATAATCAACCTCACATATGCACCCAATTATTTATTAGATATATCCCAGCCAGATTTTGACGGATTGTTAGGCTATTTATGACATTCTTACTTCATTTGCGAGTCATAGAATATTTTCCAAGAATAATACCAAGCTCCGAAGAAAAAAACTAAGTGTTTCGCATTCGTCCAGCCCATTACAAAAACTTAATAAGCAAGAAAAAAAATTAATAAGCGGAGAGCTAACAGATAATGTCGGCATCCAAAAATCCTCCTGCATGTATGTTTGGCGGCCGATGTGGTGTAATCAAATCAACATCGCAAAAAAAACGATATAGAAAAAAGGATTTTTCTTAACAGCTTCTCATAAAAATACAATCGCCGTTCGGAGTCGTCGGAAAACTGTAGGTCCCTCCTTTGTGTGACAACATCGGAGGAGAAGCTCGGCCAAACACTAACATAAGTGTAAGAGCCAATCTATTAAATATTGTTACGTGTGTTTGGATGCCAGTAAAGTAAATCACCCGCTGCTTGGTATTTCATATTAAAATTAATAATTTTGTGATCGCTGCTGTTACTTACATACATATGTATACTTTATATATTCGTTAAGGCACATGCGCTCTAGGGCTGTAGGATTTTTTCTCTACCAGATGCGTCGCATCTCAATCGCAAGAGACAGTCTCTCACGATTTATTACGCCCTAAGAATACTGGTGTTCGAGTCGCTTATAGCTGAAACCACCGTGCGATAGTTACTTTTACACACATAAAATTTTATATATTCGCGAAACCATGGGCCAAATGTAGTAAAACTAAGTTTTTATTTTTTTCTCTCTGACGTCAGGATTTTTTTAAGGACTTTGAAATTTGAAAAATATATGTAATTACTTCAAAAAATTATTTTAAAAAATTCCGTAGAATTAGTGCATACGGACGATTAGGTATTGAAAATGCCATTTTACCTTTTTTTAACATTGAATACCCTTGACATTTTAAAATATTTATTTTCTAAAAAATTATATGTTTACGACTAATATGTACTCGACAACATCCTCGAATTTCGTTGTGCTAACTTTAACTTTCGGTTAAAAAATAAAACTAATTAAAATGACATTTTGCGTACCAAAACATTTTAATGGTTTTTAATTCTACAGAATTTTTTCTTTCATTTAGTAACCATACTATTTTGTTTACATAATTTTAGGAATTATTCATATCTTTGAAACTACAACGTCCTTTCAAAAATCCTGACGTCAGAGAGAAAAACTTAAAACATAGTTGTACTACATTTGACCCATAGTTTCGTCAGTATATTTATTGACTGATTCATGTATTTGGAATTTTTTTTTTTGGTTTTGTCGCACGGTGAAATACTAGCTGGGATAATATACATAGTTAATACTGAAGTAACAAAAAGCTTCCAACTTACCGTCTCGTTTGCCTTGGTATAGATTGTGTCCAGCAGACCGGCGCCTTGTGCGTGTGTTGATTTCGCGACGACTTGTATGTGAGGTCGCCGCACTCTGACTGCCACACTTGCAGATTGCCTTCGGCTGGGTAGAAGGTGTACAGGCTGTTGGTGGCCGAAGCGATAACCGGCGATCCACCAGCTGCTGCTACCAATGCAGCAGCGGCATCGCCGACACTTGCCGTATTGAGCACTGTGGTGGCGGCTGGCAGCGAAGCTGTCGCATTGCTAGCCGACAATGTCACACTCGAAATAGGTTGCACCAGCAGGGCTTGGCCGGCG